>NC_140968.1:98682726-98700226 GCF_056783735.1 Eptatretus burgeri | reverse complement strand
CGTCTTCTTGTTTATCGATTTGTTGTTATTTGTTAAGCCTGGTGTTAGCTTCGTGGTTGGGGTTGCTGGCTTGGGATCTTCGGGTCCTGAAGTTGAGCCCCGTTGGCTACTGAATTAACACCAGGTAGGGTTGACTCAGCCAGTCATCTTTCCGAGGTTGGCGAAATGAGTACCAGTGTACTGGTATAGGGGCACAGCATCAGCGGCGTAGTCGCGCCCCAACAAAATGATAGATACCCGGCAGCCAAGCTGCCATACACAAAAATAATGGGGAAAAAAGGTTTGTTTTTTTTTATCAATTTGCCATAGTGGTTGTTGTGCATAGTGGTTGTTTTGAGGAAAAGAGACATGTATTAGTGGTCCTGAGTAAACATGCCATCGTGTCTGTTGTCTGGTTGTGAGTCGGGGTTCAGTCGTCACCCTTAGTACACGCATGATGCACAGACACGCAACTTGGGAGCATTCATCATCTTGTTCATTCATGTATATGTGCATGTGTTCGTGTGTTGCAACTTCCAACACCAAGTACGGATCACAATTATTACATTCAACAAGTTAAACCAAATTGAACAATGTGATTGAAGAAAGCACAAAAAGGGGAACATCCTGATGGTTGTGGTAATGACGAAGGTGCAGTCAGTCAGTCAGTCAGTCAGTCATGCGTGCGGTAGTAATAACCAGAGTGGTGTCAAAGCCACCCAATGCTCGCCCGTTTATACATTTATCGTTTTTAAAAGACTCATCTAATAATTAATATTTTTTATAAAGCATTGCAGTGAAGTCTGATCCACATTATTTTAAAGCAATATATGTATTTGTATATTGTAATCAGAAAACAAGAGGTCCACACGAGGCATTCAAAACTCACAGAGGGGCGAACTTTCTCGCTACAAAAAGTCAACAAAGGCTTTCAGAGGTAGGAAATGCCAATGGCCCGAACTGGAAGACGAACTTCAAGACTGGGTTAACACACAGAGAGTGGATGGTCGGGGTGTTTCTACTGTTCAGATTGGACTCAAAGCAAGATCGATCACTTTTTGTGGCTAATTTTCAGACGTTTTTGCACTTTGTTTTTTTGTGGAACATTTGCGGCTTATAAACCAGTGCGGCTTGTGTGTGTTTAAATTCCAGATTTTTTTTTTAATTTAGGGGATGCGGCTTATATAACGATGCGCTCAATGGTCCGAATTTTATGGTACTCGCCTTGCCATGATAAATGCATCTAAAATAAAAAGTAATATGTAGTGTTTGGAGTTAGAGTGTGGACAGGAACTGATGGAAAACAGTATCCTGGTTGCCATGGCAACCACTTTAGATGACGAACGTATGTCGTGACACACCGTCTCCACAGTCTGTCCCTATGTACCTAATATGAAACGTGAAAGTTGAAAACTTTGGGAGTTAGAGTGTGGACAGGAACAGATGGACGGACGACCGGTATCACATAATACGCCCCGATATATATATATATATATATATATATATATATATATATATATATATATATATATATATATATATATATATATATATACATTGGGCGAATAAAAAAATAGTGTGGGAGATAAAAACATTAGAAAGGAAAAAATAACTTGCACCAAAAACTTTAACATTTTCACGCTCACACTCACGCTGACGCTCATGCCGGGGCTATCTCTATCGCTCTCTGTTCTTCGAACAGGCGAGCTAAAAAGGAGCATGCATTGTGATTGTGAGAAAGGGTCATGTTGTGGTGGTGAGAAAAAGGAGCACGTCGTTGCAATTGCAGCAGCAAGAAAGGGTCATGTGATGGTGGTTCAGTAGTGATACCAGAGTTGGTGTCAAAACCACCCAATGCTCGCCTGTTTATACATTTATCGTTTTTAAAAGACTCGTCTAATAATATTTTTTATAAAGCATTGCAGTGAAGTCTGATCGAAATAATTTTAGAGCAATATATGTATTTGTATATTGTAATCAGAAACAAGAGCGCAAGTGAGCACAATATACGCCCGAACAAGAAGGTATATACAGAATTGTGCTACGACGTGGAAAACAGCATCCTGGTTGCCATGGCAACCACTTTAGATGACGAGCGTAGGTCACGACACCGTCTCCACAGTCTGTATCTATGTACCAAATATGAAACGTGAAAGTTGAAAACTTTGGGAGTTAGAGTCCAGACAGGAACCGATGGACGGACAGGACACACATATATATATATATATATATATATATATATATATATATATATATATATATATATATATATATATATATATATATATATATATATATATTGGCCGTATAAAAAAATAGTGTGGAAGATAAAAACATTAGAAAGGAAAAAATAACTTGCAACAAAAATTTTAACATTTTCACGCTCACACACTCACGCCGGGAGTATTGCTATAGCTCTCTGTTCTTCGAACAGGCGAGCTAAAAATGGTCATGTGATGGTCGTTCAGTAGTGAAATCAAAGCCACCCAATGCTCGCCTGTTTATACATTTCTCGTTTTTAAAAGACTCGTCCAATAATATTTTTTATAAAGCATTGCAGTGAAGTCTGATCCAAATAATTTTAAAGCAATATATGTATTTGTATATTGGGAGCCTGGTGTTGGCGCAGTGGTTAGGGCAGCGGCTTGGGATCCAAAAGGTCCTGAGTTCAAGCCCCGTTGGGCCACTGAATTAATACACCAGGGGGTTGACTCAGCCTGTCATCCTTCCGAGGTCGGCAAAATGAGTACCGGTGTACTGGGCCGGTGTATACCCCGGTTAAAATAGGTGTACCATATCCCTGTGTCGTAAGAGGTGACCAGGGTTGCGTCAGGAAGGACATCCGGCGTAAAACATGTGCCAAATCACTATGCGGATCATACGGATGATCTGCTGGGGCGACCCCTAACGGGAGCAGCCGAAAGAAGAAGAAGAAGATATGTATTTGTATATTGTAATCAGTAAAAAAAAGTGTGGTAGTGAAAAACATTAGAAAGGAAATAACTTGCACCAAAACCTTTAACATTTTCACGCTCACGCTCACGCTGGGGGTATCGCTATAGCTCTCTGTTCTTCGAACAGGCGAGCTAAAAAGGGTCATGTGATGGTGGTTCAGCAGTGAAAAAAGGGTTATGTGGCGGTGGTTCAGTATTGAAAAAAAAAGAGTCATGTGATGGTGGTTCAGTGGTGAAAAAAGGGTCATGTGATCGTGGTTCAGTAGTGCAAAAGGGTCAAGTGCCGGTGGTTCAGTATTGAAAAAAAAAAAAAGAGTCATGTGATGGTGTTTCAGTGGTGAAAAAAAGGATCGTGTGATGGTGTTTCAATCGTGAAAAAGGGGTCACATGGTGGTGGTTTAGTTGTGAAAAAAGGGTCATGTGGCGGTGGTTCAGTCGTAAAAAAATGGTCATGTGATGGTGGTTCAGCAGTGAAAAAATGGTCATGTGATGGTGGATCAGTTGTGAAAAAGGGTCACGTGATGGTGGTTCAGTAATGAAAAAACGGTCATGTTATGGTGGTTCAGCAGTGAAAAAAGGGTCATGTGATGGTGGTTCAGTAGTGAAAAAAGGATCATGCGGCGGTGGTTCAGTGGCGAAAAAGGGTCATGTGATGGTGGTTCAGTGGTGAAACAAGGGTTATGTGGTGGTGGTTCAGTGTTGAAAAAAAGTCATGTGAAGGTGGTTCAGTAGTGCAAAAGGGTCAAGTGCCGGTGGTTCAGTATTGAAAAAAAAGAGTCATGTGATGGTGGTTCAGTGGTGAAAAAAGGAGCGTGTGATGGTGGTTCAATCGTGAAAAAGGCGTCACGTGGTGGTGGTTTCGTCGTGAAAAAGGGTCATGTGATGGTGGTTCAGCAGTGAAAAAAGGGTCATTTGATGGTGGTTCAGTTGTGAAAAAGGGTCATGTGATGGTGTTTCAGTAGTGAAAAAAAGGTCATGTGATGATGGTTCAGAAGTGAAAAAAAGGGTGATATGGTGGTGGTTCAGTGGTGAAAAAGGTCATGTGATGGTGGTTCAGTCGTGAAAAAGGGTCACGTGGTGGTGGTTCAGTCATGAAAAAAGGGTCACGTGGTGGTGGTTCAGTCGTAAAAAAAAAAAAGGGTCATGTGATGGAGGTTCAGAAGTGAAAAAAGGGTGATATAGTGGTGGTTCAGTGGTGAAAAAAGTCATGTGATGGTGGTTCAGTTGTGAAAAAAGGGTCACGTGGTGGAGGTTCAGAAGTGAAAAAAGGGTGATATAGTGGTGGTTCAGTGGTGAAAAAAGTCATGTGATGGTGGTTCAGTGGTGAAAAAAAGAGTCATGTGATGGTGGTTCAGTGGTGAAAAAAGGGTCACATGGTGGTGCTTTAGTCGTGAAAAACGGATCATGTGATCGTGGTTCAGTAGTGCAAAAGGGTCAAGTGCCGGTGGTTCAGTATTGAAAAAAAAAAAGTCATGTGATGGTGGTTCAATCGTGAAAAAAGGGTCACGTGGTGGTGCTTTAGTCGTGAAAAACGAGTCATGTGATGGTGTTTGAATAGTGAAAAAAGGGTCATGTGGTAGTTGGTGTGGTTAAATGGGCTATAGTTGTTGTTGTGTTTGTGAGTAGTGGTTTTTGTAAGCGAAAGAGACATGTCGTAGTGGTCGTGAGTAAACGGGCCATAGTTGTTGTTGTTGTTGTTGTTGTGTGGTTGCGAGTCGTGGTTGTTGTAAGTAAAAGAGACGTGTGGTGGGTAGTACGCTACCTTCCAGTAATCATGCAATCTCCAGTCTCGATGGTGAGGAGGGAATTAATCGCCTCAAAGCTCGAGTTTTCCAGAAGTTTCATGACGGCTTGAACAACAAAACAAACAAACAAACAAACAAACGTTGCGAAATCAGAACCACAGGATTCCAGCAGCTGTTCGTGCTCACAGCGACCTTGTCCCTCGGTCGTCCCGTTCTCCGATTACCTGAATCCTGAGAACGTTTGAAAGCGTTCGCGGTCTCGAGGAATCCGCTCAAAACCAAGGACAACGCAGGCCGAGCGGCCGACTGGGTAAACTGAAGGGAAACGTCGGCAAACACAGACTCGGGCCCATCGTGGGGAGAGAGAGTGCTCTGTGAGCGCACTCCGACTGTTCGGACATTGCCAAGCGGCACGGAGCGGTTACGATCGTAATTCGGATCAAGACAAACGGTCACTTCCTCCCTGAGATCGCACGGACCTTCCGGAAAAAAAAAACGCGTGACGTCAACACGTCGTCCCATTGGCCCCACGTCGCGATGCATATGTACGTGTGGGCGTTCGATCCCCCCGATACGATCACGTATCGACGGAGAGTTCCGAACAATGGCGACTGGTCTGTGCTCATTCGGGTCGTCACTTCGTGATGATTGGTCTTCGAGCTTCTGGGAACAGACGTGTTCCATGAATAATGAAAACAAAACTCACCTGTCCGGTTTGTCGTCCATGACGAGGTGTAGTTCGTACACCAAAGGGAGGACGGACGGCGTTGATCATTCCCATTAAAAATAAACGAAGAAACCACAGTGAGTGGAGACAGTACATATCGAGTATAACGAACCCGCGGTATTCGCTTTACCCTTCAAATGTTATGTGTACCGTGTGGTTATACTCGTACCACTACCACCACTTCACACCGTGTGGTTATACTCGTACCACTACCACCACTTCACACCGTGTGGTTATACTCGTACCACGACCACCACTTCACACCGTGTGGTTATACTCGTACCACTACCACCACTTCACACCGTGTGGTTATACTCGTACCACTACCACCACTTCACACCGTGTGGTTATACTCGTACCACTACCACCACTTCACACCGTTTGGTTATACTCGTACCACGACCACCACTTCACACCGTGTGGTTATACTCGTACCACGACCACCACTTCATACCGTGTGGTTATACTCGTACCACTACCACCACTTCACACCGTGTGGTTATACTCGTACCACTACCACCCCTTCACACCGTGTGGTTATACTCGTACCACGACCACCACTTCACACCGTGTGGTTATACTCGTACCACGACCACCACTTCACACCGTGTGGTTATACTCGTACCACGACCACCACTTCACACCGTGTGGTTATACTCGTACCACGACCACCACTTCACACCGTGTGGTTATACTCGTACCACTACCACCACTTCACACCGTGTGGTTATACTCGTACCACGACCACCACTTCACACCGTGTGGTTATACTCGTACCACTACCACCACTTCACACCGTGTGGTTATACTCGTACCACGACCACCCCTTCACACCGTGTGGTTATACTCGTACCACGACCACCACTTCACACCGTGTGGTTATACTCGTACCACAACCACCACTTCACACCATGTGGTTATACTCATCCCACTACCACCACTTCACACCATGTGGTTATACTCGTACCACTACCACCACTTCATACCGTGTGGTTATACTCGTACCACTACCACCCCTTCCTACCGTGTGGTTATACTTGTACCACCACCACCACTTCACACCATTAGTAACTCCAGTAACTAATACTCATTAGTAACTAATATACTCATTATACTCATTAGTAACTAATACGCAGTGATTGAATCTTGTTACAATGCTTAAATTCCAAGATGACATCCAAAATGGCCACCACAATAGGCAAAATCATAGAAAATTGTATATTTCAGCCTGAAACGAAGAATATTATACAGTACATTAATATTTGGATTCATTGTTATATACGTTCCTGATTATTATAAACGAATAGACCTATGTGGTGATTTATGTTTTGTTGCCATCCATAAAATCTAAGATGGAGTTCAAAATGGTCTTAAAAATGGTAAATTCATTGTTAATATCAAATGTCAGCTTCAAATAATCATTAATGTAATAATAATAGAGGGACAGAACCATGGAATATTCGTCTTGTAATTCTTATCAAGGATGTTTAGTATTGTTTGGTCAGGTCAATTTATGACAAACAACCACCAAACCCACAACAAATTGCTTCAAAAGGTTTCTCAGTGGTTTTCATTCCTACTAGATATACTGATCAATAGAAAAAAAATTTACTAAAATCTGACATCTGGAAATGGGTTAAAACAGTCATTTTCAAGATGGCCACCACCGGGCTTTGAAATAACTAAAACAGCTACAACTTCTTCAATAATTGTGATAAAAACATAATTGTTGGTTCTGGTCCATGGTTTTAATGGATCAGCAATCCACTGGTGTCAATAAAATTTATATCTAATCGGTATTTAACCTGAAATCCAAGATGGCGGCAAAAAATGAAGGGCGTAAAATCAATAAATTGTCTCTATATAATCAAACCTCTGTAAGGCAATCACCCAACATTTATCAAATTCTAACAAAAGGGTTTTCAGTCTTCTCTTAGCAGCTTATCTCTACATACAAGAAATGAGTGAATTGGAGAGCAAACACCCAGATGTGTATGAGAAGTTTCAAAAATGGCTTCCATGTGATCCGGCGAACAAACCAGTTTTGGGTAGGCCTCAGCTGTGATCCAGTCATCGAACAAACACTCATGAGATCACTAAAGAGCACCGGTGGCTTGACTCGTGGCAGTAAGATGACAGAGGATCACCTTGCATTGTGGACAATGTCAGCCCCCATAACATCCGAGGTCAACGTCACCATGCAGGACTTCAATGATCTCACATACGTAACAAGCGAACAGCATAAAGAAGCAACTGGTGCCAGAATTGAAAGACTTGCATTCGACCTCTCGAAGATAAGCACAAAGCTTAATGCATTTTCACCTTTCTCCTCTGATCCGACATTGAGAAATATCATAAATGGTATCGTGACAAGCGAAGACATCAACATGCATGAATATGAAGCTCTTGGGAACAAAATCATCAAGAGAATGATTGGACAACCTGTGTTTTCCTTCTCCATCAAGAGGACAGAGAAAGCAAAGACCCTGGGAAATTCTAATGCTCTCCAGTTTGCTCCTCACAGAACCATCGACTCCAGTGTGCTATTCCAGCGATTCCTGGTGGTATCCCAGATAGGTGATTTGTCACTTGAGGACGTGATGAGTTTTGAGCTCAGTCCATACCCTCCATCCCTCTTTGAGGACAACAAGATCTTGAGGAAGGCCGACAAACCTCAACTCGCTCAAGCCGTCAATGACCACTGTACCAAGGCACTGGCATGTGAAGGAGTACCTGACACCACACCTTCAGCACACCTTATGACTGAAAGGTATGTTCTTGATGGTGGTTCAGAAGGGAGGCTGCACAAGAAGGGAGATACATATGGCAAAATAGCCAGAGCATATGTGGACTTCACAACAAAACACTATGGGACAGCAACTGTTGTCTTTGATGGCTATGGTGCAGGCCCTTCGATAAAGGATAACACTCAGCAGAGACGGGGACAAGCCAACAGCTATCCGATTGTGAACTTTTCCGGAGAAACTGAATTTGAAGGAAAAAGAGATGAATTCCTATGTGTCGGCAGTAACAAGCAACAGCTGATCACCTTAATAGGCGATCGGCTGAAGAAAGTGGGCTGCACAGTTATTCAGGCAGAGGGGATGCTGATGTGGACATTGCCAAGACAGCCGTAAACAGCACAATTCTGCATTCCACCACACTAATCGGAGAGGGCACAGATTTGTTGATGCTTTTGCTCCATTATGGCTCGCAGACTTCCTCTCCTGTTGCAGTCAACGTGTGGCCCTAAATGGAGTTCTTTCAAAGCTTTTGTCCGTAGACTGATGGAGTACTGCTCTCCCCTCTGGGCTGATGCTCCTGCCTCCCACCTTTCTCGGCTTCACGCTGTAGAAACCAGGGCATTTCGGATCATCGGCATCTCCTGCAATGAGGCTGAGTCTTTGGGCCTCTCACTCAATCACCACAGGTTGGTCGGTGGTCTTTCTGTCTTCTACCGTCTCCTCTCCAGCCTTGCCCCCCCCCTGCTCTCTCTGCGATTTCTCCCCACCACATTTCCTCAGGGCGTTCAAGGTCAGCCAACAACCCCCTTCTGGTAAAACTACCAAAATCACGAATCATTGCTCACCTTCACTCTTTTATTCCTCTTTTTTCCCGCCTTTGGAATAAACCCCCTCACTCTATTCTTTCCAATTCTTTCCTCCAGGCTTTCAACACAGCTATTCACCACCACCTCTTATCTTCCCCCATCCAAATCCTCGATCTTTTCTACCCCCGATAATCCACCCAAGCCCACTTCCTTCAAATTCCCTGCTTTCCTTCCTGAAAGTCCCTGTAATGTCAATCTTCTATTCCCCATGTTCCCCGTCCCATCCCTCTCCCTTCCACAGATCTCCTAATGTGTCTGTTCCCCACTGTTTTGTCCCTCCCACTCCCGCCCCTCTTGTCTCATGCCCCCTTGATGTGCGTTGTGTGTTCGCTCTCACATGAGCCTCAACAAGGTATACAAATAAAAAATAAAAAAATTACTGTATACCAGATGGAAAACCACTATATTTCAGATCAGACAACCAGTCAAGAAGCAATCTGAAAGTATATGACATCAATCGGATGAAGCATCTTCTTGGGAATAAGTTGTGCACTCAACTATTATTCCTGCATGCCTTCACAGGACCTGATTCAACACCTCGTGTGTATGGCATTGGGAAAAAAATCAGTCTTTTAGAAACTCGTGGAAGATGATCAAGGCCTTCAGTTGTGTGCAGATACATTCACTTTGAGAGGCGTCAGCCACGCTGAAATAAAGAAACTTGGCAGCCAAGCGATGGCCGTTATATTTGGTGGGGAGAGCACAAGTTCTCTGGCAGCCATGCGCTACAAGATATTCACAAAGAAGGTCGCTGCTGCTAAGTCTTTCGTTACACCTGAACGTCTTCCCGCAACGGAATCTGCCACCAAGTTTCATTGTCTCCGAGTGTACTACCAGGTCATGGTTTAGATGGGGATGGAGGGTGACCTCGATCCTCTGGACTGGGGCTGGGGACTTGAAGACAATCGATTTGTACCTATCATGACTGCCATGAATGCTGCACCAGACACTCTTCTGAAGATGATACACTGCAACTGCACCACAGCTTGTGACACACCCCGTTGCAGCTGCAGAAAGAATGGGCTTCTGTGTACGTCTGCATGTGGATCATGCCAAGTGACGTTTTGTGACAATCCACTAAATAAAGCCTCTGAGGAACTAGAGGACAGTGATGAGGACTGAAATTGTAACCTAAACTGCCATTATGTAATGTTCACAAATAAATGTTTCAGTGGCACCAGGTGTTCAGTGATTTTGTTTCAGATGGGAAATTTATTGATTTTTGCACTCTTGAATTTTCCCACCATCTTGGATTTCAGGTTAAATACGGATCAGATCTAAATTTTATTGACACCAGTGGATTGCTGATCCATTAAAACCGTGGACCAGAACCAACAATTATGTTTTTATCACAATTATTGAAGAAGTTACAGCTGTTTTAGTTATTTCAAAACCCGGTGGCGGCCATCTTGAAAATGACTGTTTTAACCCATTTCCGGATGTCAGATTTTGGTAGACTTTTTCTGTTGATGAGTATATCCAGTAGGAATGAAAACCACTGAAAAACCTTTTGTTGCAATTTGTTGTGGGTCAGGTGGTATTTTGACCCGACGAGTTATCGTACTTGGAATTGAAGATGGCGGACAATTTGAAAGCTAGAAAACACACACACACACACACACACACACACACACACACACACACACACACACACACACACACACACACACACACCCCTATACACACCCCAATGCACTTTGAATATTTACATACACTCAAGTATTATGTGTGCTAATCTTTTTATGTGTACTTTTATGCACCACAGCTTGATCTCTCCGACATCCTTCCCAGAATCCAGTCCATACAAGTGCTGAAAAGTGTGGGGGCCAGTACACACCAATGATGAACTGCGATAACAACTGGAAATAAGTCAGAGATGGTACCACCACATCTCACAACACTCTCAGTACCAGAGTAGAGCTCAGACATCAGATCGATCAGTTTTGATGGCACCCCCCGAAAACCAAGAATCCTCCAGAGGGAATCCCGATTCACTGAATCAAACGTTTTATCGAGATCAACATAGGCTGCAGGCAGCTCCTACCGAAACTCTCTTCTGCGTTCGGTGAGGACCCAAAGAGCAAATATACGGTCAATCTTTGACCTCTTTGGTGTAAAGCCTGACTGCTCTCGACGCTGGTGCTCAAGCAGATGGTGGCAAACCCTATCAAGAATTATCTGAGCAAAGATCTTGCCCGGCACTGAGAGCAGCGTCACCCGTCGGTAGTTGTTGCAATCTTGGCGATCACCGTCCCCTTTCCAGAGAGGGACAACAAGGCCCCTCTTCCAGTCAGTTGGGATGATGCCTGTGTTCCAGGCAAAGCACAGAACTGCATGCAACGGCACGAGTGCAGCATTTCCACCAGCCTTAAGAAGTTCAGCATGGATGCCACAGATCCTTGGAGCTTTATGCCATTTCAACCGGTTCACCGCAGTCTGTGTTTCCACAAACGAAGGTGGACCACAGTTAATTGGAGGGTCAGGAACAGTGATTGTAACACCCCTGACGTCCAACTCGACAGCTGGTGGATCAGCCTGGTACAACCGCTCAAAATAACCGGCCCAGCGGGCCTTCACTTCAGACTCCTCTGTCAAGAGCCTACCGCCATCTGCTCTCACTGCCATACACCGAGGGATGGGCTTGGATGAACGCAGTGTGCGAATTCCTCTGGAAGTAGAATGAGAATCAGTTGACCACAGGTGATGCTCTTTAGTCGACCCCCTCACAGATTGCTCGCCTCAGCAATTTACGCCTCAGCTCCCTGAACAGCTCAGCTCTGCCATTCAGCCTGGCCCTGCAACTGCTCAATAGTATCCAGTGTCCCTTGAGAGACAAAATTCTTCTTCGCCTGACAGTGAGTTCCAAGACATCCACTAGCAACATCAAGGATGGTGGTCTTGAAGGCACTCCACAACTTTTCAGTATCTCCCAAAGCACCCAGACCCCCCAAATCTCCACTCAGCTTGTTCGCAAACTCCTCAGCTACCCTCTCATCCTTGAGCTTGCCAACATCCAGCCTAGGCTGGGATGGTACCATTCTCCTGGATTGAAGGTGCAACTTAAGAGTTGCTACAACAAGCCAGTGGTCAGTATTGAGGAACTGAGCACTCCGGAAGACCCTGCAGTTCTGGATCATCCTCCAGCGACCATCAACGAGCACATGGTCAATCTCCTTTGCCATACCGCCAACGTTGGAATCCCAACTGCAGCATGAGGTTGTGGACGCTGAAACCATGAACTTGCCACCCTATGTTCCTGACTTCTTGCAAAGTTAAGGAAATTAGTGCCATTCAGGTTCACAGTTCCAGACCCATGGGGACCAACACACGTTTCATAACCATCCCTATCAATTCCAGTCGATGCATTTAAATCCCCCAAGACAAGATGTGTATCTCGCCTGAGGCACTGATGAACCACAGACTCGAGCGTGGCATCGAATGCGTCCTTCATGGTGAGATCACTTGCCTCAGTCCGAGCATAAACAGAGACCAGGGAAATGACACCCAAGGAGTGACGAATCCTTAGTCTAATAATATGCTCGTTGACCGGTGTTACCTCAATTATCATTGGAGTCAGCTTATTGGATACAGCCACAGCAACTCCTTGGGCATGGTAACCATCAGAGCGACCCGACCAATAGTAGGTGTAACCACCTGCCATGATCTCACCGCAATCCAGTGTCCGAACCTCAGAGAGTGCTGCAATACTGATGTCCAAACGCTTGATCTCAGATGATAACAGAGACAGGTGATCATCCTCTCTTAGGGATAGGACATTCCAGGCACCCACCCGAAGGGACCGCCACAGGTTAACCCAAGGAGACCGCCATCTGGTGGACGACACCTTAGCACCACTCCGACACACTCTCCCGCAATCTGACTCAGGAACGTTCCCCTGTGGTTTCCCTCCAGTCTTCAAAGCTTGGGGGTCCCGAAGGCTTTGCCCCAATCAAATCATCCGGTGAGCTGCCCTGTGAAGGGAAGCTGCACAGGAGGTACTCCCACATTGTGGGTTTTCAGATTTTTTTGAATGCTTCGAGAATGTTTTACGGAATGAAGGGTTTTACAGTTACCGGCGTGCAAATCCTGCCACCAACCTCCTAATAAGAAGTAACCCATCTGCAGGAGGACGTCTGCAGACACAGGGGCACGCGATATGGATGGCCATTGGCTCACAAGGAGCTCTGCCGCCCTTTGACAGGTTTTGTTTTTAATCCTGCTGGGTGTCCATATCCAAGCACCCTCCTGGTGGAGGTGGAGGAGACGGTTTAGTCACCGACAACCCAACCATGGAACAGGTTAGTACATGTTTACATGATACCTGTAGCATGTCACAGATCTGATCTAGCCTGACCTGACCTGACAATGGAGGGAAGAACGACTTTAAATGCTTTTACTTTAACACAAACTTCAAATGCCTTTACCACTCATAATCACTCATAATAAGTTTTCACCCCATACGAAAGGGGGGCAAGTCATTCGGAATAAATTCCACGATTAATTTTGTTGCTATCAGCTCGTGATGCACAACTTCCACACTCTGAGTCATGACGGGGACGCTATACTTTTAAAATGCCCAGTGCTACGAAATAGTGGAAAAAATCTCGACCTCTCGGAATTACAGGAAAAAGAAGATTGAAAAAATAAAGGCTCGTGTGCTAACAGTTAGAGAACATACGAATCTGCCTAGCAGCTCAGAGAGGCTCTGCTCGGCATTCAAGAGGCTCTTATAAAAGATAGGGAGATGATATATTCACATGTTGAAGATGAATTAGAAGCAGTTCAAGACCATATCCGGGTCAACCCGCTTGCCGCAAGAGGAGGTAGGCCAAGAGCCTGCGTGGCAGGAGGTCTGCGTATGTAATAGACTTTGGATGGAACAGAGCCAAAAGCCATAACGCAGCGTTTCACATCAACGAGGCTCTGACCACCTTCGGCTTAGGGATGACAAGCAACGGCCTCCCAAAAAAAACAGTTTCCTCTGAATTGCCCACAGCAACACCTTCAGCAGCTGCAGGCAAATTAATCGATGCCACAAAATAGTAGTCACCAAATTATTAACCACAACAAGTCCTCGCTATAAGTCATAGATGCGTTCCTGGAAAGTGTGATGTATGATGAAATAACGTACATCGGAACATATTTTCCCATGGGAATACATGGCATAGTAGGGGATGTGTTCCTGGAAAAATCTGGTCCCCTCTTGGACAACATTTGGAAAGATTTAAAAATAATAACTAAAGTGTATTGAAGCGAGATAAGCTTAAACAACTGGGTACTCACTCACGATGGTTGGAGAGATGGTTTGAGGCAGTAGAGCGAGTTGGAGTCACAGGAAGGGAGGGGAGGAAGGCGGTGGGTCATCCACCGCCTCCCCCTCCTCTGTCTCGAGATGATGGGGTTGACGCTGGTTGAGGTTGTTGTACTTTTTCTCGGGGACGAAAAAAAACAATTCTAATAATTGTTGTCTTGCATTTATATATTTTTTCTCTGTTGAATTCCTTGTAGCACTTGAGAGCAATATCGAGTTGCTTACACAAATTAGCACTGCGTTCTCTTTTTAAGTCCTCCTCACTCAGAATTTGCATGCCCTTCTTGAAATAGTGAAAGGCCTCAGCAAGTCTCTGTTGTAAAAACTCTCGCTGGGGGAGATTCCAATGCTGGTGAGTCTTCCTTCACTCACTGACTCTTAAGTACTTTCAGGTCATCGTTATTCAGTCCTTTACTGTCACTGTTACACTCCAACAACTTCCACACATCATCCACTTCAACCTCGTCAAAACCAGCTTGCTGGGCCAGGCCTTGAACGTCTTGATGCACTTTGGGGACTACAGCGCAAAACTCTTGAAGTTGTTGAATAAAACCCCCCGGCCATAGGTTGCTCCAGTCCCCGTTAAGGCAATTCTCTGTTACCTCCCTCCATGACTCCCCAATGTAATCAACTACGTTGAGGATGTTGAAGCTTTCCAAAATTCCCTTATTGTAGGCTTGCCATCACCATCAGTTGCATCAATTAGTTGCTTGAAGTTGCGGTGCAGGTAATATGCCTAGAATGCTGTGATGACACCCTGATCTAGTGGCTGTATGAGTGATGTAGTGTTAGGAGGCAAGAACAAAACCTTGACATCTGGTGTCAGGTCATCAAGGTGGGTTGGGTGTGCAGGTGCATTGTCAATCACGAGTAGTATTTTAAATGCAATGTTCTTATGAGCACAGCCGTCCTTCCACTCAGGGATAGCACAGGTGGTCAGCCAATTCGAGAAAAGTTGCCCCGTTATCCAAGCTTTTTTTGTTAGCCTGCCAGTATACCGGGAGGTGGTCCGTTGAGAAGCCTTTGAACGCCGATGGATTTTCAGAGTGGTAAATTGTGAGTGGTTTCATTTTGCAATCACCGCTTGCATTACTTGCGAGCAAAAAAGTGATCCTGTCCTTGGCTGCCTTAAAACCTGATTACGTTTTCTCCTCCTGTCTGATGTATGGCCTTGCAAGCATCCTTTTGCAGGAAAGTCCAGTCTCATCAGCATTAAAGACTGCCTTGGGTGAATATCTGCAGTCTTCCACAATCTTGAGTGTGGCAGGGAATTCGTTAGCTGCCTGGGTGTCTGCACATGCCGCTCAACTGTCATCTTGATGTTGTGTAGATTGCTTCGGTGCTTAAATCGTTTGAACCAACCCCTGCTCGCAATGAAGGATTCCTCCTTGCTGCACGCACCTCCCTCTGTTCGCAAGTTACTGTACAAACTGTGGGCGTTTTCTTTTATAACTGGTAAACTCAGGGGTAGATGACGCTGGTTCATATTTTCAATCCACATTGAAAGCAGTCTATCTATGTTTTCCATCACTTCACTGCTACCACGAACATTCCTACAAGCACTAAGTGGCGTAACACACTGAGCCATGGCCTTGATCTTGTCCTGGTTCACCCTCATGGTCCTCACAGTCGTTGCGGGAATTCCAAGCACTCCTGCAATGTCCACAGACCGTTCAGCTGCTTCAAACAGTCTTAAAACCTCCAACTTCATGTGCAAGATGATAGAAGTACACTTCTTCTTTGGTACCGCACCACTTGCCTCACTAGGTGACCGTTTTTCTCTCATAATGCGAGCTTTAAAGAGCCCAAGCAGTAAATAATGTGCCAAAGTACATGCATTGAGAAACAAAAATGGCAACGCGAGGGTCTGCGTCGAGGGAAGGCAGCACGTCACTCCCACCTCAGTTTACGATTTCATATAGTTGTACAAAACACAAATGTGCTTGTCGCGAAACAAGCGACGTATTGCACACAAAAGGTTGTAATTGATCAACAGCGTTCAACTGAAATAACCTCGTGGGACGACCTACAGCGAGGACTGACCGTATTAGCACACAGCCATTACAGATGGGGTAAAACCCTTTTCTATAGATTCAATCTTCTTTCAACCTCTTCAACCATCACATCCCAATTGTTTTGGACATACTGTGGGGATCCTAAAAATACACCCAAATATATAATTCCCTCATTTCTCCACTCCAACTCTGCAGGAAGGGGCATTGGTGGTAATGGCAACTACTCAAGTGGACTACCATTGAGAAAGGGCACCCATAATGTTTCACTCTTCCTCCAATTACATCTCAAGGAAGAAGTCAGGTAAAGTATCCTCAAGCATTCAATGAGGGTATCAATATCACACTCATCTTTGATGAAAATGTGGACCATCTGCACAAGCGGATAAGATCAAGGAATGGCTCCTGGGAGAAAAAACAATTCCAGAATTGTTTTTTCTAAATGCATGAAGTCCCAGAGTCTCTAAAGTAAGAGCAAATAACCCAGAGACAGGAAAACTTTGCCTTACCCTTCACTGAACAAAGCTCGTTATTAATTTTGATTAAGCGAAATATGTTGGTGTATAACAAAGCAATATGAGCTCTAAAATTTACACCAAGCTCACATGCTTCCAACACATGACACATGAACTTGTGATTGATGCTATCAAAGATCAAGGAAAATATTCCAAACCCTTTTTGAATGCATTTACCGTCAATTAGGTCTCTGATTAAAAAGATGTTATCATAGAAAGATCTACCAGGAACAAAACTCTGATGAAGTAAGACCAGATCACTAATAACCTTTTTCGACTGGTTTGCAAGTACTTTGGAAAAAAGTTTGTAGTTCCTCGCAAAGTAAGGAGAGTGATCATCAATTTGTTAAATGTCAGAGATCGGTCTTCGGAAGGGGACACACAACTGCTCTCTTAAAGCCAATTGGTGTTTCTTCGGACAATAAGGATGCGTCTAGAACATTCAGCAACTCTGGGCCCACAAGATCCCAAAATGTCAAAAACAAAAATTCAGCAGGTAAGCCATTGATTCCCAGAGCTTTCCCAGAATCCATCTCAGCAAAAGCACTGGTTAGCTCAGGAAAGGTGATTGGTACATCCAGCTCCAGACGTTGAGCTGGGTTAAGGAGGGGAAGTGAGAGGTTAAGTGCTTCATCATTTCAGTACAA
>NC_140968.1:98657726-98675226 GCF_056783735.1 Eptatretus burgeri | reverse complement strand
ACCTCTTGTTCAACTCTTCCTCTCTGCTCTCTTTCACTTCTGATGTGCCATTATTTGTATAACAAAGGCAGAGAATGCAAAAACGAAGGAAAATTTCCTGGTGTTCTGTTACCTCTTAAAAGGTGAAAATTTTTTAATTTAAAGGAATTTAAAAGGTAACATTTTCACCCGTTTGTTTGTCTGTGAGCAGAATATTGCAGAAGTTATGGACATTTTAGGACAAAAGTTGGTGGACAGGTTGGGTGTGTGGCAGGAACAAGAGGATTAAATTTTGGTTCAGGTTCAGATGCAGATCCAACCGATCAGTGGGATACAAAACGTAAATCGTTCAGCCTGGCGGAGGTATGTGCTCTACCGAGTGCCGTTCTAGTTTATTCATTGATCAAATAAATCTTGCGAAATCTTCTGGCACTGCTCATTCATGGGTGGATTTGTTTTGCAATTCACGAAATGGCAGGGGATGTGCAGACAGAAGAGTGCAAAGATTGTTTTAAGGCATCTCTAGTTATCAGCCATCATCCACCAATCAAAAAGTTTTTTACAGCCCCTATTATATCTAGAAATCCCAGATGTAGTCAAAGGATGATGTAATATCAGCTGCAGAAGCATTTTCTTCTGGAAAAAGAGTCCTCCCTTTCAGTTAAGTTAAGCGAGCTGGGACCCCAAATTGAAGGCGGGTTGTGCTCTGAGGTGCAAAGTTTCCGTTTTCCCGATTGGGGACAGCAATGAGCAGTGTCTGTTTTGTCAAGATGCTCCAAACTAAATACCAATTGTTAAAATTGTACATGAATGCCAGCATATGACACTTACAGACACATTGCTTTGGCTCCGAGAGTGTTGGAACAGCTTGCGGATTGATCTGAAAACAAAAATAAGTGGCAATTACATGGTATATCATGTACAGTAATATACAGTGCCCTCCATAAGTATTGGAACAGTGAAGTCAAATTTGTTATTATTGCTATATACTCAAGAAATTTGGATTTGAGATGAAAAGATGAACATAAGGCAAGAGTACAGAAGGTCAGCTTTTATTTCATATTTTTATGATGCATACACGAGAATATAAGACCCATCGCTTCACTGATGGAAATGCCAATCTTTGCTGTGATGGCTAATCAATAGGGCAAGAAGAAAAATGATTCCTGAGAGTGCTGGGATAACCAGCGTCGCAAGTTGGCGTTTGCAGTTTTGCCACATGTGCCCATGTACCCATAAAAAACATATATATATATATATATATATATATATATATATATATATATATGTGTTTTTCTTTCCCCCCATCACAAACCTTCCTGAGAGTTCCCTGAATCCACCATCATTGGATTTATTGAAATCCGTCAATCCGTTCTCAAGTTATAATATAACATGACAAACAGAAAGACATGGCTCCTGTTATAGTATTGTTACAATTGGGGGATGGGGGGGGAGGAAGATGGAGGTATTTAAAAGGGAATATAGCATTGTGAAGAGTTGCTTGGTCCATGAACGTGTAGAAGGCATCTCAATGTAACTTAGTAGGGAATCTGTGAGCTTAAGTGTTGCGTGTCACTACACGAGGGGGTGTTGTCGTGTTAATTTGCTAGGGTTTAAGAATAAGCTTCCCCAGTATGTAATCGCCCTCTGTGATTTTTCCCTATGTTTTTAAATTGCAAGATTGGCAATAAATGTGGGGAACGCGTCCCGAAAACAACCACAAGCGGGCAGAAAGCCCCGCCTTCAGAGGGTGACGGTGGGCGAGGTCACACCCCCGAGGCTGATGATTGATTGGCGTGACGTCAGAAGCTAGCCGGAAGGGAGGCGGAAGATATATTGGCGTGATCGAAGGGAAGGTTGGGTTGCGCATTTTTGGAGAGGCGAGAGTTGAGGGTGAGCGCTGAGGAGAACGGCACGATCCTTGTATTCGTGTTGAGGAAATTTGGCTCGTGTGGTGAAGCAAGATGCTGGCCTTTGGCTCTTGATTGGGTCAGTGAGGACGATCGGCGCATGAAGCAGTTACACTGGGTCTCTGAGCCTTGGTGTGGAGTGCCGCTAGCAGATTGCCTGGTGTGCGTTTGCCCCGCTACGAGAGAAGCGATGATGCGCCATTTTGTTGTGCACGTCTGCGCGTGCGAATAGAAGCGCCTCAATTCCAAGTTCCACAAAGACCAGCTCTGGGCCAAGCTAAGTACGAGAATACTCGAAAGGAGGGGTTTTCTTTTTATTTTGTTTTCCCTTTGTCTGTATTTGAGTCTGTGTGAAGAGGCGCCTCGACTGGACGATTTATATATTTCATTATCATCATTCCCCTTTTGAATTATTGTTCTTTGTAAATATTTGTTTATTTACATTAAATGTATTCCTTTTAAGAAGCTATAGCCGTGTATTTATAGTGGGGTTCGAGTATAAACCCCCCTTGTGCTGTCCTGGTGCAGCGCCCCTGTGCCGTGCTCGTCTGCACCTCCGCCATTGTGCCTCCTTCCCGCGCATGCATTAATGTCTGAGTCTCGGCTGTAGGCCTCAATGGAGAAGCATGGCCATCCATCCATCCAGGGGTTACACCACAGGGACATGACAATATAGATGTTTTACCATTGCAGAACAATAACACTTTTTGTGTTCAGTTACCTCACTTTAGGTAAGTATAAGTGTTGGAACAAATGACTGATGTTGTATTGATTTCTTATTGCATTGATTGTTCACACATTAAAGAGTTGTGAATGTCTGGTCTTGTGTTTAGCCTTTGCTTTTGCCTTGGGAGTCTGCCTTTGGAGTCAGTCGGTATAAACCAACATGAAGAACAGAGAACCGTCTATGAAAGAAAATCAAGCAATTTGGAAGCTGAAAGAAGAGAATAATTAAATTACAATCATTAGCACAAATATTGAGCAGAGCAAACACAAGCATTTGGAATATCCTGAAAAAGAAAGAAACCACTGGTGTACTTCGCAATAGACAATGGGCAGGTCAGACAAAGAGAACAACTGCAAAAAAAACACATGACAGAAAAATCATTAGAGCTCCGAAGAAAAACTCTAAAACAACTGTCAATGACATCACCAACAACCTTCAGAGAGCAGGGGTGAAAGTGACACAATCTACCGTTCGCAGAAGGCTTCAAAAGCAGAATTACAAAGGCCAGGATTCCACCGCAAGATGCAAACCTCTCATCAGCACCAAAAATAGAAAGGCCAGATTAGAATTTGCTAAGAAGATGAGGTGAGACAGTAGAGTTCTGGAGCAAAGTTTTATGGACAGATGAGACCAAGATAAATCCAAGCTGAAGCGATGAAAAGGTGAAACTGTGGATAAAGGAAGGAACTGCATATGATCCAAAGCATACTACCTCATCTATGAAGCATAATGGAGGTAATGTCATGGCTTTGGATTGCATGACTGCTTCTGGAACTGGCTCACTCATCTTTTTTGATGATATGACTAGATCCCATCAGTCATCATCAGTGAAGACCCGTCGCTTCACTGATGGGAGCATCAATCTTGGCATAAGTGCGAAAAAAAAAAATGTTGTTCATGGGAAAAATAAAATTAAGCAGTGTATCGACACCAGCCAAGCTATACACTCAGGGAGCGAGGAGGGGGAGAGTGTTAATGGTATATTCATCACAACCTTTTAAGATGATGAATTCCAAATAATATACAACAACACACTGAGAGGAAGATCAAAATAAATAAATAAATTCTCACGCCCCCCCCTCCTCCTCTCTTCCTTCTTTTGATCAAACTGTTTGGGTGCGTATTAGGCATGGGCCATGTGCAGCACATTATATGTTACGTGTACATGTATGTGTGTATGCGTGTAGACTGTAGATGCATGTATTGCTATGCTGTGCACGTTCATGCATGCTGCACTGTCGATTTTGTATCAGACAGTTGTTAACGAATGGATGGACACAAGAACACACACAGGGATTCCAAGACCAAACTACATTTATATACTAGATGCAACTCATGATGGCAGCAGCAGAATGAATTCAGAAGTGCACAGAAACATTTTGTCTGCCTTTGCAAAAGAAAATGCCTCCAAACTCATTGGGCGGAATTCACCATGCAGCAAGACAGGTCAAGTCAGGCATGGGAGCATGCGTCGGAGCAAGCGTGTCGCTACCTCCACTTTCCACCGGGACTCCAGGGTTCTCTGTCTGGTCATCCCCCAGGCAGATGCCTGGCCCATCCCATCTCCTTGAGATGCTGATCAACCTGCTGCAACCACAATACACGTGGTCGGTCCATTGACCTCCTCCACTCATGAAGCTCCCACGCTGAGAGAATCTGGTGAGTAGGATCAGCATCTGGAAAACGAGCCACATGTCTATACAGCCACAGCTTATGCTCATAGACTATGCAGGTGACAAATCTCATTTGAGTCTCTCTCAGCAACTGCTGTTAGACACAAAGTCCGACAAGTGATAGCCAAGGATTCTCGAAAGAGACCTGATACCAAAGGAATTAAGTCTCACGTTCGGAGAGCAAGACTGGAAGCACCAAGGACCTGAAGATGCGGATTTTCGTCCTCCTGCTCAGGTACGAACAGTGCCACACCCTATGATCCAGTGAATCCATGACTCCCCAGGCCCGACCCAGACATCGACTGACCCCTGGCTCACAGTCAGCAGAGATATGAATATCACTGCCAAGGTAAGTGAATCTCTCCATGACCTGAGTATCCTCAACACAAACAGGTGTAGACAAGACAGCAGCATCCAAGATGTCATTGAAAGCCTGGATTTGAGTTTTGCCCCAGGAAACCCGTAATCCCAGCAGCTCCGAATCCTCATTCAGTACAATGACGGCCCCCAAAAGGATATCCAGAGTCTCCGCAAAGATGACTGCATTAGCTGCAAAATCAAGGTCAGATATCTTGACATTCCCAAACGATACACCGCAGCTTGATCTCTCCGACATCTTCCCCAGAATGCAGTCCATACAAGCGATGAAAAGTGTGGGGGCCAGTACACGCCCCTGACAAACTCTGGTAACTACTGCAAATCAGTCGGAGATGATATCACCACATCTCACATCACTCTCAGCACCCGAGTATAGTTCAGACATTAGATTGACTAGTTTTGGTGGCACCCCATGAAGAACAAGAATCCTCCAGAGGGCATCCTGATTCTCTGAATCTAATGCTTTGCAGAGATCCACAAAGGCTGCAAGTAGCCCCTGCCGAAACTCTTATCTGCGTTCGGTGAAGATCCGAAAGGCAAGGATACGGTCAATCAATGACCTCTTTGGTGTAAAGCCTGACTGCTCTGGGTGCCGGTGCTCTAGCAGATGGTGGTGAACCCTGTCGATAATTATCCGAGAAAAGACTATGCCCGGCACTGAGAACAGTGTCACCCCTCGGTAGTTGTTGCAGTCCTGGCGATCACCTATCCATTTCCAGAGAGGGACAACAAGGCCCTTCTTACAGTCAGTTGGAATGATGCCTGTGTTTCAGGCAGAGCACAAAGCTATGCAACGACATGAGTATAGTATTTCCACCAGCCTTGGCTTGAATGCCACAGATCTCAGGAGTTTTACCCCATTTCAACTGGTTCACCGCAGCCTGTGTTTCCAGAAACGAAGGTGGATCACAGTTGATTTGAGGGAGAGCAATAAGGAGAGTAACACCCCTGACATCCAATTCAACAGCTGGTGGTTCAGCCTGGTACAGCCGCTCGAAGTAACCAGCCTTGTGGGCCTTCACTTCGGACTCCTCTGTCAAGAGCCCAACATCCTCCGCCATAACTGCAGTACACAGAGGAACGGGCTTGGTGGACGCAATGCGAGAATTCCCCTGTAAGCAGGACGAGAATCACTTGACCACAGGTGATGCTTTACCCACCTCACAGATTCCTCGCACATAGGCCTCCTTGTCCACCTTCAGCACACGTATAGTTTTACGCCTCAACCTCCTGAATAGCTCAGCTCCACCATCAAGCCTGGCCCTACAACTCTGGTGAAGGGTACCAGTGTCCCTTGAGAGACAAAATTCTTCTTCGCCCTATGGTGAATTCCAAGCCATCCACCGTTAACATCAAGGATGGTGGTCTTGAAGGCACTCCACAACTCTTCAGGATTCCACAAAGCACCCAGACCCCCCAAATCCCCACTCAGCCTGTTCGCAAACGCTTCAGCTCACCTCTCATCCTGGAGCTTGCCAATATCCAGCCTAAGCTGTGATGGTACCATTCTCCCAGATTTAAGCTGCAACTTCAGAGTTCCAACAACAAGCCTGTGGTCACTATTGAGAAACTGAGCCCTCCGGTAGACCCTGCAGTTCTGGATCATCCTCCAGCGACCATCAACGAGCACATAGTCAATCTCATTTGCCACGCCACCATCGTTGGAATACCAAGTTCAGCGATGAGCCTGTGGGCACTGAAACCATGAACCAGCCACCCAAAGTCCATGACTTCTTGCAAAGTCGAGGAACTTGGTGCGATTCTGGTTCACAGTTGCAGACCCATGGGGAACAACAGTCCAATAACCATCCCTATCCGTTCCAGTCGATGCATTGAAATCCCTCAAGACTGGAAGAGTATGTCGCCTGGGGCACTGATGAACCACAGACTCAAGCGTGGCATAGAATGCGTCCTTCAGGGTAAGATCGCTCATCTCAGTCGGAACATATACCGAGAGCAGGGAAACAACACCCAAGGAGTGACGAATCCTGTCTCATAATATGCTCGTTGACCGGTGTTACCTCAATTATCATTGGAGTCAGCTTGTTGGGCACAGCTACAGCAACTCCTTGGGCAAGGTAACCATCAGAGCAACCAGACCAAAAGTTGGTGCAACCACCCGCCATGACCTGGTCTCCAAACTTCAGAAGTACTGCAATATCGATCTTCAAACGCTTCAGCTCACATGACAACACAGACAGGTGATCATCGTCTCTTCGGGATAGATCATTCCAGGCACCCACCCGAAGGGACCACCTCAGGTTAACCCAAGGAGACTGCCTTCTGGTGGATGACACCTCAACACCATCCTGTCACACACTTCCGCAATCCAACCCGGGAATGTTACCGTGTGTTTTCCCTCCTATTATCAAAGAGTGGGGTCTCAAAGGCTTGGCCCCAATCCCATCAACTGGTGAGCTGCCTTGTGAAGGGCAGCTGCACAGGAGGTACTCCCACGGAGTGCGTTTTCAGTTTTCTTTGCGTTTTTCGTGTGTTTTGTGGCGTGAAGGGTTTTACGGTTGCCGGAGTGAAAATCTTGCCACCAACCTCCGAAAAAAAGAAGTAACCTAACTGTAGGAGGATGTCCGCAGACAGTTGGGCACTAGACATGGATAGCTGTTGGCTCACAAGGAGGTCCTCCGCCTTTTCACAAGTTTTGTTTTTAATCCTGCTGAGTGTCCACATCCACACACCTCCTCACCAGAAAATCTGGTGGGGGAGATGGTTTAGTCACAAGACAATCATCCTAAAATATGCCATTTGGTATCTTGATAGGGTTCGCCACCATCTGCTTGAGCACCAGCACCCAGAGAAGTCAGGCTTTACACCAAAGTGGTCAACTATTGACCAGATCCTTGCGTTCCGGGTCCTCTCCGAAAGCGGATGAGAGTTTCAGCAGAGGCTGCTTGCAGCTTCTGTTGATCTCTGCAAAGCATTTGATTCAGTGAATCGGGCTGCCCTCTGGAGGATTCTTGGTCTTTGTGGGGTGCCACCAAAACTGATCAATCTGATGTCTAACCTGTATTCTGGTACCGAGAGTGTTGTGAGATGTGGTGATACCATCTCAGATATATTTACAGTTGTTACTGGAGTTTGTCAGGGGTGTGTACTGGCCCCCAAACTTTTCAGGGCTTGTGTGGACTGGATTCTGGGGAGGATGTCAGAGAGATCAAGCTGTGGTGCATCATTTGTGGATGTCAAGATCTCTGACCTCGTTTACGCAGATGATGCAGTCATCTTTGCGGAGACTCTGGATATCCTTTTGGATGCCGTCGAGGTGCTGAATGAGGAGTCGGGGCCGCTGGGATTACGGGTTTCCTAGGTCAAAACTAATATTCATGCTTTCAATGACATCTTGGATGCTGCTATCTTGTCTGTACATGTATGTGGTGAGGATGTTGAGGTCACAGATTGATTCACTTACTTTGGCAGTGATATTCATGTCTCTGCTGGCTGTGAGCCAGAGGTCA
This sequence comes from Eptatretus burgeri, assembly GCF_056783735.1. Taxonomy (NCBI): domain Eukaryota; kingdom Metazoa; phylum Chordata; class Myxini; order Myxiniformes; family Myxinidae; genus Eptatretus; species Eptatretus burgeri. The sequence goes on along the minus strand of NC_140968.1, from coordinate 98,667,089 downwards.
ATAGACATCTGGGTCAGGCCTGGGAGTCATGGGTTCACTGAATCATGGGGTGTGGCGCTGTCAGTACCTATGCAGGAGGATGAAAGTCCAAGTCTTCAGGTCCTTGGTGTTTCCAGTCTTACTCTGCAGATGTGAGATTTGGACTCTGACCAGGGATCCGAGATGGAGATTTCATTCCTTTGGTACCTGGTCTCTTTGGAAAATCCTTGGCTATCACTGGTCAGACTTTGGGTCCAACGAGCAGTTGTTGAGAGAGACTCAAATCAGATTTGTTACCTACATAGTCCGTGAGCGTCAGCTGCAGCTGTTTGGACATGTGGCTCATTTTCCTGACGCTGATCCTGCTCACCAGATTCTCTCAGCAAGGGAGTCTCGTGTGTGGAGGAGACCAATGGGCCGACCACATGCCTCCAGGTCACAGCAGGTTGATTGGCATCTCAAGGAGATGGAGTTGGGCCAGGCATTTGCTGAGGGGATGGCCAGCCGGAGGTCCCTGGAGTACTGGCGGAAAGTGGACGCAGCGATGCGCTGCTCCGGTGCATGCTCTCATACCTGACTTGACCTGTCTGTCTGACGATTTTTTGACCGTGAGACATCTGGTCATTACTTATCCAATGTCAACCTAACTTTGCAGAAGGATGAAGAGTCACACAATGGAGGTTGCAGCAACTTAATGGTTCAGTCCCACTCCCCAAAAGGTTACCTGCATTGGGCGAAGTCCGTGTTAAGGTGTATATCCGTGGCGCTTTCCCAAAGCCACTTATAATAACAAAACTAACTTGCAGGGCACTCGGTAGAGCGCATACCTTCACCACATAATTCCTGATCCACGAGAACATATCGGTCCCAATGCATTTTTCAAATTTCATGCTCCGCAGTACTGTCATTTTTGGCCTGATCTCTCAATGGTGAAGAATCACGTTTTTAATTATCTGATCCAGATCTGAATTTGGATCTTCATCAAAATCAAATAAATTCATCCTTGCCATACACCCAACCTATCCACCAAGTTTCGTCCGAATCCGTCCACAACTTTTTGAGATATCGTGCTGTATGTCAGTTTAGCACGATCTCTCAATGGTGAAGAATCACTGAAAAAATTATTAGATCCGGATCCCGATTTGGATCTTCACCAAAATTGAATTCTTTCTCGTCACACACCCAACATGTCCACCAAGTTTCGTCTGAATCCATCTCCTACTTTTTGAGATGTCCTGCTATATATCATTTTTAGCCCTCTCAATGGTGAAGAATCACTTTAAAAATTCTAGCAGCCGGATCCAGATCCGGATCTTCACCAAAATCTAATCAGTTCGTTTTTGTCACACACCCAACCTGTCCACAAGATTTCATCCGGATCCACTCACAACTTTTTGAGATATCCTGCAGACAAACAAACAGACAGAAAGGGGTGAAAACATACCCTCCTTCACCTTCGGTGGTGGAGGTAACAACATGAATGGTAATAGCATAATATTAGTATTATTACAAAACAATATTAACACGTAATATCCTCTCTCCCAAAGGGTTTTTTTTCCTCCTGTGACAACTGCTGTGTTCACATGTATACCTAGCTTATCGTGGTGTTTTGTGGTGGTTGAAACCAAGGAAAAAGAAGAGGCCTCTCAAAAGGAAAAAAAAATATTTAAACCACAAATACATATGATTGCCTTTTTAAGCAGGCACATACTTGTATTCTGCAGGACGGGCATCCGGTGTAAAACATGTGCCAAATCACAATGCGGATCATACGGATGATCCGCTGTGGCGACCCCTAACGGGAGCAGCCGAAAGAAGAAGAAAGATACTCGTATTCTGCTGTTTAACCTTTAACTGAAAGAAATCTGGAGGAATCAAACATCCTTGAGGCATTCACTTTGCTTGTTGTGCCCACCACAGACGAATGGACCCGAGACTAGATCTACTGTAATCTATATACAGCAGAGAGGATAATATGACCCCTCCTGTTGCTCCCGTAGGGAGTGAGTGTAGTATTGACACAAAACACATTGCCCACACAACCAAGGAGTTCATCAGGGGAAAAAAAGTGGAAGGTTTTTGACTGTGTCGAAGATCCCAGCTCTGTCGAAGATTTCCTCTTTAAGCATTTGTAATTGGTGTTGCCAGCCCAAAGTGTGAATGAATAAAGACATTATTCCTCAATCATCAAATATTATTTAAACTTTGTTAAAATGCTGCAGTTGAGAGGATTCCCTTGTAAACATGATTAACCATGTATTCTGTTATATTTGCTTTCTGTAAAACATTCATCTGCCTTCAGTTGCTTTCGATGTCATTTTTTTGATTAAAACGATGTTACAACCTGGAAATGTTGCATAAGTTCCAGGAAGACTTAAGTATGTTAATGAGCACATGATTAAACATAACTTGAGATTTTTTTTTTATCAAGTTCACAAATTTAAAGAATATAATGGCTTTTTGCGTAGACACATTGTGGGAGCTGCTGAGGTTCTGTGAGCAGCGCTAGTCAATGTAACGTGGTTATTTATCAACGCTGAGTAATGATTCACTCCCTTGATCTGTGTTAACCGTCTGTACCTTCAAACCCCAAACCCTGGGGAATCTCAAAGGGGCTGTTGTACTCTTTTCTGATTGGCTGTACTTGGGCCTTGCCTACATTGTTTAGAATATTCTCACTCCTTTCTCAGTAGCAGAAAGCAGTTATTTTGATTTCGAACTGTGGGAATAGTTACTCTTTCACAGATGAAAAGCTTTTTCTCATTTATCCTGCTTGGTCAAACATTTCCCCCACTCGTCCCCGTTTCATATTGTTATGGAAATGGCCCTTAGTAGGCTACTAAATATAGGATTAGCTCAGATCCCCCATTAAATGTATGTTTAGCTAGGCTGTTCAGTAAATGGACGTTACATGTGTGTCGGGAGGTGTAGGATGCATGTTTATTGTTCGTACAGTGGTGGTGTGCCGAGGGCTTCTTCTTCTTCCTTCCCCTCTCCGGCCCCGCCCAGTCGGCTGAGAGGGAGTGGCCAAAAAGAGGAAGAAAAACGAAGGGGAGGAGCGAATGGCTTGGAAGCGAGCGAACGAAAAAGAAACTGTGGTGAAGCTGTGAGCGCCGAGGTGGCGCCGATCGGCTGTACACGGGACAGCTGTGTCTGTTTTTCGGGAGGAACGAGCCGAAAGAAAGGCAGGGAAGGCAACCGAGAAACGAGTGTCGAGTCGCGATCAGCTGGATGAGCAGGGGCTTCGAGGCGAGCGAGAAAAGGAAAGGCAGTAGTGAATCGGCCGGGAGAGAAAACTGAACCTGAGGGTCGAGTCTGCCATCGGCCAAGAAAGAAAAGGTGTAACTGAGAAACGACTGGTGGGAGTCGTGATCTGCTGTGCAGGGGACGGCTGTGTCTGTCTGCGATCTGCTTCGTGAAGGAGGCAGGAGAAACGACTAGAGGCTGCCTGCATGTCGAGTGGGCGATCAACTTTCATGAGAAGGTCCTCGACACGTTTGTCGATCCGCCTGCCGATCCGCCTGCCGGAGCCCAAACACCTCGATTTGGCCTTGTCTGGTGAACAGGCCAGGCCTGGATTTGTATGCTGGATCTTGTGAAAAGCCAGCTGGAGCATACCACCATGGATCTTTCGCTCTGGTGCAGTCGACCTCGCGGGGTCTGAACGTGCAAGAGTGCGTGCGAGAGGTCTGCGGCAAAAGGGCGAGCGCCATTTTGCCACGCGGCGTGTTCGAGCTGGGGGCTCGAATCCATGGACATCGGCTTGTTACAAGCGACATTCGTGCTTTTTACACTTTCCTCTCGTCCATGAAACATCACCAAGTACTCTGTCTGCATGTTGTTTAAGGCATATCTCGGTAGGGACCCCCTCGAAACCTGTAGTCCATGGTTCCCTAGTTAAGAACGGGTTAAAGATTATTAATAAAAACATTGTCGTGAATATTTTTCTTGTGTTGTGTTCCCCGATGTTCCCCAATAAATCTGGTTGGTTCGTATGAAGTTTCCGCTATGGATGAATTTGTGTCACGTCGAGGAACGTTCGATTGGTATATAAAACCAAAATGGTTACAGACTGGCAGAAAACGCTCGGCATCTGACAAAACCAGTCTGTAACCGGGGTTCTATTTCCCCAACTGATAAGGTCCAGGATTACGTTGGTATCGCGATTGAAGACGCGTGACCCGAGGCCTGTGCCGAGCCAGCCGGCGTTATAAACCCCAGAGACGGTGGTGGTGAGGGTGGCGCCAAGAGTCGGGTGAGAATCCCGCCACCCCGGATCCGTAACAATATTATAAGGCTTGCATTAGTGTTTTTTTGAGAATTTCATTGTTACATTTTCTCCCGTATGTGCACGTACGTATTTGTATTAAAAGATTATTTTTTGGCTGCTGAACCATTGTGGAGATTGAGTTGTTATTTGCCACCACAACTGGTTAAGTCAATCTCCTGATTTAAATCCAATGGAGCATGCATTTCACTTGCTGAAGAGGAGAATGAAATCAGAAGTCCCTAAAACAAACAACTGAAAATGGCTGCAGTAAAGGCTTGGGAAAGCATCTCAAAGAAAGATACCAAGAGTTGGGTGATATCAATGGGTCACAGGTTCGATGCAGTTATTGCACGCAAAGGATATGTAACCAAATAATATCAATGGGTCACAGGTTCGATGCAGTTATTGCACGCAAAGGATATGTAACCAAATACTAACTATTACATCTATCTATAATTCCAGCAATGTGTATGTGTATGTATGTGTGTGTGTGCGTGTGTCTGTCCGTCTGTTTGTTTGTCTGCGACTACCGTTTCTCGACAACCGCCGGTCCGATCTAATTGAAACTTGCCAGGAATATTGCTGGGGCCCCGCAGATGTGCCTTTTCGAGGTTTGATGTCAATCGGACGAGCGGTTCCCAAGTTACGGCCATTTATCTGTCGACCAATGACAAGACACGGTGCTATGACATCATGAATGACGTCACAATTAATGTTTATTTATTTATTTTTTATTATTTGCTTTTTTGGCACGATTGACGGTCCGATCTGATTGAAACTTGCCAGGAATATTGCTAGGGACCCGCGGATGTGCCTTTTCGAGGTTTGATATTAATCGGACGAGCAGTTCCCAAGTTACGGCCATTTATCTGTTGACCAATATCTGCGAGAGAGGGGGACGGGAGAGGGGGGATGAGAGTGGGGGCGAGAGAGAGGGGCGAGAGAGGAGGGGGAGAGAGGAAGGGCGAGACTAGGGGGAGAGAGGGGGCAAGAGAGGGGGAGAGAGAGGGGCAAGAGAGGAGGGAGAGAGAGGGGCGAGAGAGGGGCGAGAGAGAGGGGGCGAGAGAGGGGGCGAGAGAGCGGGGCGAGAGAGGGGGAAAGAGAGGGGGCGAGAGAGGGGCGAGAGAGGGGCGAGAGAGGGGCGAGAGAGGGGGTGAGAGAGGGGCGAGAGAGGGGGCGAGAGAGGGGGCGAGAGAGGGGGCGAGAGAGGGGGCGAGAGAGGGGGCGAGAGAGGGGGCGAGAGAGGGGGGCGAGAGAGGGGGGCGAGAGAGGGGGGCAAGAGAGGGGGATGAGAGAGGAGGGCGAGAGAGGGCTGCACAAACTGGCACTCACCTATGGGCACGCACCTACTGGCCCGCCCCTACGGGCCTGTACCAGTTACTTTAATTTACTTTACGTATATTTGTTCCAATACTTATGCGAGCCAAAAATGTGGGGACTGAACAAAAAAGTGCTTATATTTTACGATGGTAAAACATATATGCATATAAATCTCAAGAAATAAAAGCTGACTTTCTGTAATCTTGCCTCATATTCATCTTTCATTCTCGAATCCACATTTATTGAGGAAATAGCAAAAACAACAACTTTGACTTCACTGTTCCGATACTTATGGAGGGCACTGGAGTTCATTATTGCTGGATAAACACCGATCAATATGTCTTGGAACATGATTGGATGTGCACACCAAATCTAATTCTGGCACAAAAATCTTAAACATGAGCACAATCTTTATGAATAAATGATTAAGTGTGCTGTTTGGAGTATCCGCAATGTTCATGCATTAGTCCGATACCTCAATACAGATCAAGTCCCATTTAATGAACTCAATGGAGGACGTAAAAAAATATTCCTTTATTGTACTAGTTTGTTAAAACAAGAGCTGTATGAAAGGTGGATGATCGTATCCTTGTAAGGGAGTACCTCATGTGTGAAACAGCATGGTTGTTATCTTGTTTTCAAAACAGTTCAATTTATATAATTGAAACTTTCCAATAAAATAGATTCAAACAAAAAAAGAATGAAAACAAATACATATATATATATATATATATATATATATATATATATATATATATATATATGTATGTATATATGTATGCAGTAGTTTCTGATTTCAGAATCGGATCCGACTAATGCATCCAAACATTTAGGTCCTCAATTATGTCCCTAAATGCATGTCCAGGATAGACCCATCCCCATGTCTGGTGGGATTCTAACTTTGATGCATTGAGAAGGGTATAGAATAGATTCCATTTCTTATGGGATGGCATTTTCCTCTTTACGACAGACACATTCGTGCACGCGAGATAGCCGTTAGCCCAACGGATGCTCGTCTACTCCCTTTCCATCAGGACAAATTGGCTTGGAGGTGGACAATTTATTTACACCTTGGACTTACAGGACATTTGATTAAGCACTCCATGGGCTTTTCCTGAGCAGTTATTCTGACAGTGGATCATTTACCACCGTCAGAATAATACGGCTGTGGATCATTTACCTCACCCACCTATGTTTCATTGATGTTCGACACCCACCTCTTTCACCGACGTTGACGTACACTTTTTTCCATTGACGTTTGACGCCCCGTTTGGCAGCTCTGTGGATGCTGGCTGGCTCTTTTTCGTGTCGGGCTGAACGAGGAAGGAATGATCGTGAGGTTGACGGTTGGTCACGTGCAACAATCGATGTCTATAGGCAAGGTGGATTTGGCTGAAGTCTGCTTGAGGCTCCGCCCAGACAGGCCGCTTATAAAAAGGATGGGAGGACCGTTTTCCTCACAGTTTTGTTTTGTGACAGTTGGTGACAGCTGGTCAAAACTCCTCAGTGCCTCACATCGCCTTACAGCTCCTTACAGCTGTCCGTTGGTTGCGGATCCTGATGGCTCCTGACAGTGGGTGATGGTTGGACCGTTCCTGCTGGTTCTGCTCGAGACCTGCTCTTGGCGTAGCTGATTCTTGGTGTCCCTGGTTCCTGGGGGTGACGACATGACATCGATTGGTGTTCGATCCTATTTGCGAGTGGGTGTACGGCGAGGCAGGGCGCTGGCAAGGGACCTAGGCACGCTCACACATTTCGGGACATTATATTTGACGCACCACGACTTCTACCTTGGTAAGCCGAGACCGGATTTCATTTACCCCCTGAATGATCTGCTGGGTACCATTGTCTCGTGTTTAATCGTTAAGTAAGGTATCGTAATAAGCATCTGCTCTTTGTCTGTTTTTCTATCAATGTTTGATCAACTCTTTATTTGCTTGAGATTATTTTGATATATTTGAATTTACCTATTTTCACCACAAATAAATAAAAAGTTCTTCAGTTTATTTACTTTTTCCTTATGAATAAATTCCTTGTTCACATCTCAACCTATTCGTGCTTGTCCTTTCCTTTCATTGATCCAGCATTGTCTGAACCTACATCGACTGTGAGGTCATTCCCAAACGAATTAACCTGTCATAGTCAGCACGCACCAGTGGTAAATGCTCGGCCGCCCAACTTTAGATCTAATCAAGATAAGATTGGTGCTTTGCCAAGGGTGTGCTCCCCGTTCAGGAAGCCACGTGACTTTTAGTTAAACGGCCAATTAGACGGTGGACACTGGAACTTGTGGTTAACTGACTGGCGTTCGTGGTTGTAAAGCAACCCACCATATCACAAAGTTAATTGTGAGCGGTGACCCCAAGTCCGGCTCTCCCAAGGATAAACGGGGATTAACCACCTCATAATACACTCAGTACCCGTGGCCGTAATTATATATATATATATATATATATATATATATATATATATATATATACATATATATATATATATACATATATATATATATATATATTTAATTCCAGCAATCTCTGTGTGTCTGTTGGATTCACTATATATGCGAGATAACCCTTATTGTCGGGTTTTCCGTCTGTCTGTGTGTATGTGTGTCTGCAACGCAAGGCTCCACAGCACGAATCAGCGAACCGATTTCGATGAAACTTTGCCAACAGGTGCCATATGGTCTGGGAATGTGCGCGCTTGAATTTCGTTGCCTTGCAACCACCCGTTGCTGTGCAGCGGCCAAAAAACCGCGTACAGTATTTTCAATACTTGTCCTTCAGTTTTGAATGTAGAGAAACGAGACTTCGGAATTAAACACTTCGAGATATTTAGAAAAATTTACTCGAGCCGATTTTTGATTGAGGTTTTATTTTTCAAATGGTAGTCCTTCAAAAATCGGGTGTCTATTTACCATCATTTAAGGTGTGTATACAGTGTTTGTAAGGTGTGTACATACATTGTAAGGTGTGTACATACATTTAAGGTGTGTATACCGTCGTTCCACCTTCGATCTCTCCACGATCCAAACGTTATTGACCAAATTGAAAAGGATCCAAAATAAATGGAATCACCGGCATTTCTGCCTTTGTGGATTTCTAATAATATAATATGTTTATTTATTTACCGAAAACGATTCCACGACCCACACACCACCTTCAATTATTTATTTATTTACCGAAAACAATTCCACGATCCATACACAACCTTCAATTACTTATTTATTAACTGAAAACGATTCCCCACCCACACACCACATCCAATTATTTATTTATTTACCAAAAACGATTCCACGACCCACACTCCGCCTCCAATTATTTGTTTATTTTCCGTAAACGATTCCACGATCCACACACCACCTTCAATTATTTATTTATTTACCGAAAACTATTCCACGACCCACACACCACCTCCAATTATTTATTTATTTACCGAAAACTATTCCACGACCCACACACCACCTCCAATTATTTATTGTTTAAAGTGGGAGTGGCGTAGGAAAGTGGGCGTGGCTTATGAAAAATATTGTGTGGCTCAGGAGGTGTGGTCAAACAAGAGCATTGAGAGAAGTTTATCAGGTTTTCCGTGTGTGTGTGTGTGTGTGTGTGTGTGTGTGTGTATGTGTGTGTCTGCAACGCGAGGCTCCACAGCACAAACCAGCAAACTGATTATTTTTCAAATGGTAGTCCTTTAAAATTAGGGTGTCTATTTACCGTCATTTTTATGAGGAGTGCCAGTTGGCAAAATACGCAATAGGAAAAATCTTGCCAGGCAGAGGAACAATTGTATGT
>NC_140968.1:98607726-98652726 GCF_056783735.1 Eptatretus burgeri | reverse complement strand
ATGTGTTTCCATGACCGCTTGGTGGGTCCGTTTTTCTTTGCAGAGGATACAGTGACCTCAATAATTTACATGAACGTGTTGGAAGGATTTGCCTTCCCAAAGATTGAAGACCTGGAACCCGATATTTTTCAACAGGATGGTGCTTCCCCTCTTTGGACCTTAATCGTTCGAGCCATCCTGAATGAAAAATTTCCAAGTCGCTGGATTGGGTGAGATGGACCAACCACCTGACCCCCCATGATCACCAGACATAACCGCCCTTGTTTCTTTTTAATGTGGGGGTTGGTCAAAGGTGTTGTCGACAACACCAAGGTGGCAAACCTGCAGAATATTCATTCTCAGATCACAGCTGCAACCGCACTGGTGGACGCAAACATGCTGAACCGAACATGCCAAGAACTCATGTACCGCCTTGAAGTCCTGCGCGTGACAAACAGAGCTCACATCGAAGTGTCTTGATGGTGCGCACAAAACTTCATGAGTTTCTGTATCATATAAACCAAAGGGTATCATTGTATCACTTGTGGTTCTCAACATATTAACAACCAAAGTTGTCCGGGACTTTTTCAAGCACAATATATACCAAATATAAAATAAATACCAAAAGGTAATGGCTGTAACGGCTCTCATCTTCGTCAACAAGAGGATTCCAAGTTTGCACCCCATGCAATGCAAATCGCAGTTGACATAAAAATAACTAGCAGAGGTACCTGCACCTTGTGCAGAAGGAATTTGGAGTTGAGATACAAAATGATTTCTAATACTACCTACCACCGGGTGGCACGATACAATACACATTTACATAGAGAGAATTGGGGTCTTCCAAACACTGCCAACCACTAGGTGGTGCAATACGATACACATTTACAGACAGAGAATTTGGGTCTTTCCCTCACCCTGAACCTCTGAGCATAAGCCTGAAGGTTTGAAAATGTTTTTTTGCATCTCCATTTGCCAAGAGGATTCCAATGGTATGCAATATGATGGGGGTAGCTAACGGTGGGGCTGATTCTATTGATGGACAGCGAGACAGAAAAGACAACTTTATATATATAAGCTAGAATAAAAGATGGAATGCCGTGGCTCCCTTTGACTATGAATGCCGTGGCTCAATAGGGAACTAATACTGGGCTCGCGTCAGACCTATGTACAGAAGATTAAATTCATTCAAAAAGAACCCAGGCAACACCGGGTGCATTCACCTAGTATATATATATATATGAGGTGTGTTCAAAAAGTATACAACCTTAATTTTTCGTGCGTAAACAAATGAAGCTAGGGAGGTGTGGTTTGTTGCACGTATGCAGGTGATCCTAATTCGTTTGCGTGAATATTTTCCCGCCTGCAGAAGCTGTCAGTCGCCGACAGACCGCCGATGAGTGAGGAAGTGTAAGTGAGCGCCGTCGGATTTTCGTTTTTGACAAAATTGCAGAAAAACTTGAACAACGCTACTGCATCAAATTTTGTGTAAAGCTTGGCGATTCCCAAGTGGAAACGATCCGCAAGATTCAACAGGCCTTCAGGAACGAAGCAATGGGCACCACACAGATAAAAGAGTGGTACCACCACGTCAAAGATGGTCACACATCAGTGGAAAGTGAAGCACGTTCTGGTAGGCCCTCAACATCCCGAAATGAGATCGTCATTGACCAAGTGAGGACCCTGCTGATGCAGGATCGTCAAATCACAATCAGAGAACTTTCAGACGAGGCGGGCATCAGCAATGTATCCATTCATTCCATTGTGACTGAGGATTTGGGCTTAAGGAGATTCTCAGCGAAGTTCGTGCCAAAGCTGCAAACGATCGAGCAGAAGCAACTCCATTTGGAGATCGCACAGGACATGCTGGAGACTGTGAACAGTGATCCCAACTTCTTCAACATAGTGATCACTGGCGATGAGACCTGGGTTTATGGGTACGACCCAGAAACCAAGTTCCAGTCTTCACAATGGAAGCAGTCAAACATCCCCGAGGCCAAAAAAGCAAAGAAGGTCCGCAGCAATGTCAAAGTCATGCTGACCGTCTTCTTTGACTCCAGTGGCATGGTTCATCACGAGTACGCACCACATGGCACAACCATCACCAAAGAGTACTACCAAGAGGTACTGCGTCGCCTTCGTGACGCTGTGCGACGCAAACGGCCGGACCTGTGGGCAGCGGTCAATTGGCAGCTCCATCACGATAACGCACCCACCCATTCTTCACATTTGATACAGAGTTTCCTGGCCAAACACAACACACCTGTGCTTCGTCAGCCTCCCTACTCTCCCGACATGGCTCCGTGTGACTTCTGGCTTTTCCCCAAGCTGAAAATGCCCCTGAAAGGGACCAGATTTCAGTCCAGAGAAGACATCATGTGGAATGCAATGGACCAGCTGCGCACCATCCCAAAAGAGGCGTTCCAGCGCTGCTTCCGACAGTGGCAGAACCGTTAGGAGAAGTGTGTGGCAGCCCAAGGTGACTACTTTGAAGGAGATTAGTGTAAGTTTGTTGAATCTGGATACGAGTATTTTTTATGAACAAAGGTCGGATACTTTTTGAACACACCTCGTATACTTGGCCATATATACACATATACATATACTTGGCCCACCCTTGTTTCGCTGATGGAAATACCAATCTTTGCTGTGATTGCTAATCAATAGGGCAAGAAGAAAAAGGATTCCTGGGAGTGCGGGGATAACCAGCATCACAAGTTGGTGTTTGCAGTTTCGCCACATGTGCCCATGTACCTATGTATCCATAAAAATTAAATTAATAAATAATAATAATAACATTTTCATCACAAACCTTCCTGGGAGTTCCGTGAATCCACCGTAGTTCGATTTATTGAAATCCGTTAATCTGTTCTCAAGTTATAACACGACAGACAAACAGACAGGCCAAAATATATACAAGATAATAATAATAATATAATATAGAAATAGATGACTCACCAAAAAGTGATGAAATTGGTCTGGCTGCTGAGAATGCGTGTAGCGTTGGGATTCTCATGTATGTACTCTACTACTGGTGAATGTCTGCAGCTGTAGAGGAACCCGGGTATGGTTTGAAACGGCAAAGGGCTTACCTTGTGTCACTTTTCTTGGTTGTTTTATGCAACCTTCTTTGGCTGGAAAAGCATGGGGGTTAATTATTTATATGAGCACCAGCACTCCCACCTGGACGTCTCGGAGGGTGGGAGTGCCCATCTTGGCCCACCCTCGGTGGATAATTTGAAGTGGTGATATTTCCACAAATGATAAATTCTTCTCAAATACACTGTCCACTTGAAAAAAAATTGAGATCCACTATAACCGTGTTTGTGCTATAAAATGCAACAAAAATATAATTTTCCACAAAGTGATAGGTTTTCTAAAACACACTGAACACTAAAAAAATATTTTTGATAGACAAGAACTAGATTTTTCAATTGAATTGTTTCCCGATAACATGGATCATCAGCTAGGCACCGTTCTCCCTCGAGGTTTCGATCCTTTCAGCCCAGAACCCTCTCCAAACGGCAGATCCACAACCTTGGTCACGGATCCACATCAGTAGATTACCTACATCAGTTCATCCACAACCTCAGTTGCATCCAGGCAGTCAGTCAACCCATCAATGCAACATCACTAAATTGACTTTACTCACTCGAGGATTTAATGTATTATCATATAGTTACAGCTCCCACCACACATTCTATGATGTGATAATACATTAAATCATACACATCTTACCTTAAATATAACACACACACACACACACACACACACACACACACACACACACACACACACACACACACACACACACACACACACACACACACACACACACACACACACACACACACACACACACACACCAAAAGGAAGAATAGTAGTGGAATTGGTGATCAACACGAAGTAAACGAAAAAAAATTCCACATTGCAATTTTGAAACAATCTGAACATTCACAAACTAATGCTAGCAGACAGGATGCCCAGCTTAACATCTATCTGAAGGATGGCACACCCCTTGATGCTTCACCCTGCCAAGACCACCAGGATGGCAGTTCAAAGCTGGGTCGGGATTTTAATCCAGGCCAGACTGCTCAGGGGTAAGAACGCATAGCTCTCGGCTATCCCATCAGCCTTGTTACCTCTGCCACCGAAGGTGGACAGAGCTTTTGCTTTCACCCCTGTTTGTCTGTCTGTTTGCGAGCAGAATATTTCAAAAAGTTATGGATGGATTCAAACAAAACTTGGTGGACAGGTTTGACGTGTGACAAGCAAAAACAGATTAGATCGTGGTGAAGATACGGATCTGGATACCACAATTTTTGAAGCGATTCTTCATTGAGATATGGGGCTAAAAACGATATCCAGTGCCAATGTCTCCACCCCGTTTCAAATTTTTCACCTTTTGTTGCCTTATAGGCCGGAATTAAATTGCATTAAATCAGACTTTTCCCACCTTTATTTACAAATCGTAACTCACAACTTCCAAGTGAAAAACAAATTCGACAAATTTCAGAAAATTAATTAGAAACACAAAACTAGAATATCTTCATTGGATAAGAGTCCACCCCCCTTATAATAGCAATTGTAAATTAGCTCAGGTGTTATCAATCACCTTCAAAATCACACACCAAGTTAATTGGCCTCCACCTGTGTTAAATTGTAGTAATTCTGATAATTTCAGAATAAAATCAGCTGTTCCCATACATTTTCTCTGCTGGGTAGTGAATTTCAGAGAAAAGACTCAACCATGAGCCCCAGGGAGCTTTCAAAAGACCCCTGGGATAAAGTTGTGGAAAGGCACAGATCAGAGGATGGGTATAAAATATTTCAAAGGCCTTGAATATCCCTTGGAGCACAGTCAAGACAATCACTAAGAAGTGGAAGGCATATGGTACAACCAAGACCCTGCTGAGATCAGGCCGTCCCTCCAAACTCGATGACCAAGCAAGGAGGAGACTGATCAGAGAGGCCACCAAGAGACCAATTGCAACTTTGAAAGAGCTACAGGCCTTTATGGCAAAGACTGGTCACTGTGTGCATGTGACAACAATATCCCAAGCTGTGAGGTCGGGTGGCAAGAAGGAAGCCATTACTCAAAAAAGCCCACCTTGAGTCCCATTTGAGGTATGCAAAAAACACACTCTGGAGATTCTGAAGCCACGTGGCAAAAAGTTTTGTGGTCTGACAAAACCAAGATGTAACTTTTTGGCCTAAATACAAAACGTTACGTTTGACGCAAACCCAACACAGCACATCACCCAAAGAACACCATCCTTACTGTGAAGCATGGTAGTGGCAGCATCATGTTATGGGGATGTTTCTCACCAGCAGGGACTGGGGCACTTGTCAGGATAGAATGGAAAATGGATGAAGCAAAATACAGAAAAATTATTGAGGAAGATCTGCTGCCCTCTGCAAGAAAGCTGAAATTGGGACGGAAGTTCACCTTTCAGCATGGCAATGACCCGAAGCTCACAGCCAAAGCTGCACTGGAGTGGCTAAGGAACAAAAAGATAAATGTCCTCGAGTGGCCCAGTCAGAGCCCCGATCTAAACCCAATTGAAAATCTGTGGCATGACTTAAAAGATTTCTGTCCATCAACACTCCCCACACAACTTGACTGAGCTTGAACAGTTTTGTTCAGAAGAATGGGTAGATATTGCCCAATCAAGGTGTGCAAAGTTGGCAGAGACCTATCGCAACAGACTCACAGCTGTAATTGCTGTCAAAGATGCTTCCACCAAGTATTAACTCAGGGAGGTTGGTCACTTATCCAACCAAGATATTCTAGTTTTGTATTTATAATTAATTTTCTGAAATTTGTAGAATTTGTTTTTCACTTGGAAGTTGTGGGTTACGATTTGTAAATAAATGTGGAAAAAGTCTGATTTAATGCAATTTAATTCCAGCCTCTTGTATGTGTATGTGTCATTGATGTGTAGCCTATTACTGTATGTGTCATTGATGATGTATTTAATGTTTTTGCAGAGTGGAGGAGGGCGGTTTTCTTTTTACTCTGTTTCATGGTAATGTCCTTCAAATGTCTCTGTTTATGTTTATATTAGAGGATCATTTCAGAGATTTTTATTTCAATAACTAATTTTGTTAACATTGATTGCAAAAACATCAAATACATCATCAATGACACATATAGTAATTCAAATATCAGATTCAGTACACAAAGAGTGAAGGCTATCCCGATGATGAAACTATACATACACTAAACGGCACTGGTGGAGCGAATACCTCCACTCGGCTGAAGTGTCTGTTCAGATGAAATATCCTGCTCATAGATAGGCAACAAAAGGTGAAAATTTTGAAAAGGGGTGTACACTTTCTTTAGGATATATATATATATATATATATATATATATATATATATATATATATATATATATATATATATATATATATATATATATATATATATATATATATATATATATATATATATATATATATATATATCATGATATCTCAAAACTTTGTGGACGGATTCAAACAAAACTTGGTGGATGAGTTTTATAGGTGACAAGAACAAGCCGATTAGATTTGGTTCAAATCCAGATGTAGATTCGGCCTATCAGTGGGATACAAAACGTAAACTGTTTAGCATGGTGGAGGTATGCGCTCCACCGAGTGCTATTGTAGCTTCTGATGATGTTTTAAGAAAAGACTTTTCAGGATGGATTTTGGTGCATTTATATAACGTGCGATTTGAACATCAGTAGTGTCAACCAGGTAAACTGATAATCAAGAACCTCAGGTAAACTATCCACCATAGCGTACACGTGCATACTGTGCTTCATACCATCCACAGATGATGAATGCAGTTGCAAAGTCAGGAATTCAGTATTTTCCTATGCCATATATAGATTCCAGTAATTCCAGTAACTCTCAGGTACACTGCAAAAATAATGGTTTTTAATGAGAAATACAAAAATTCAGGTTTTCCGAATTGAAAGACAGCGATCATCTTGGACGATAGAATAATGTCTCACACTTCAGCGGTTTCTGGGTTAGGTATTTTGACTTTAAAATCCCACTCTGGCGTTGAGGATACCCCATTTGAGCCCATAAATGAGGTCGGCCTGCTTGATATTTCCATCTGAGCATGCAGCTCTTGATGCTCAATTCCCAGGTTCAATTCCCATGTACATCATGTGTGTTGATTTGTCCTTCATCTACTCATGTCCTTGTAAATTAATGTACAAGTTCACTGATCTCATGTCCTTGTCTTGCATGCGATACATGCACAAGCTCTTCCATCAGCATTGGATTACTTCAAAAATAAAAATAAAACAACACGAGGATTTAATTACATTTTGTTCTGTCATCTACATATTACATGCCGGGATGCAAAAATTGGTGGCAACAGAGTTTTCCCGTTTTACAGTGTCGTCCCTTAAAAGGCATGTTAGCAATATGTCCTGGAGCTTGGCATGTGTTTTAATTTGAGTTGGGCTTGCTCTCTGTTGTTGAAATCACCCACTTAGCGAAGGCAGACCTACAGGCTCTGTGGTCGATTCCTGTCCATGATGTAGTCCTGGTGGATCAAGATAAGTGTGCACTTGCTCAGCCCTGGGGTAGAATCAGAAACGTAGAAGCCAACAACCTCTGGTGCATGTTCGGGTATCAGTAACATACCTATTACTTCTTCATATTCTTCTTCTTCAACGGCCACCATTATCCTACCTTTCTTGAGGGGTCGGCCGGGGGAAGCTCGGCGCGAGTCTTGATTAACCGCCTGGCCAGGCCTTAAGTTTGATTAGTTAGGGCAGGAATTTGGAATTTTGGCCATGGTGCCAATGATAGCTCACCTATTCTTCATGAAGAACAGGTAACATACCTTTTACATTCTTCTCTATTCATCCCCTTGCCATCCAAATCTCCTTCCTTTTCATTATCTATCCCTTTCTTCACAAGTCTTTTACCCTTCACTACTTCATCCTTCCCCTTGTATTCCGCCACAGTACATTCTTACATTCCAGGAACACTTGTACATAAAATTATATTCTTGAAAAGAAAATATGAGAAAGCACAAATCTTATTGGTTGTGCTCATTGTTTTATGCCCGAGGGCGAGACCTCAGGAAAAACTAAACTCACTTCACCTTTGTCCTCATTTACCGATATCAAGGCTTCTGCACAAGCTTCAAATCAATGAAAATGGTTGCCATTTGATATATTCCACGTACTTAGAACATGGTCATTAAGAACTTACTTCTCGCTCTCACCAAACCAGCTTGAGAGGAGGTCCGAGCTCGTCACGCTGTAGAACGTTGACTTGATCTCCGAGGCTACAGAGAATGCAAGTGTTGTCTTCCCTGGAAAGAATTAAAATTAATAAATAACATTTCTGTATTACATTTCATTTTAACAATATAACAGCAATACGATAGCTATCAGGTGTAATACTGTGCCATTCAACCTTCAGAGCAAGTGTAAGTTCATGGGTATATCGTGATTTGTCAACTCTAGCCCTCGGGCATTACAAGATGTCCCAAAGTAGTTTCACTGGGTTTGAGTCAGGGCTCGAGGATGAAGAATGGACATTGTCAATGTTATTGTCCTTGAGCCATTTTCTCAAAGGCACCATGGTTTGACAAGATGTGTTGCCATGATGTTGAAAGTTTCCCCTGTGCTGGACACTCCCTGTGATGTTACATCCAAGCAGCATTGTTCAAAATGTCACAAGGCATCATATTAAAGAACATGCTTCTCTGCATCAATGGAGAAGTATGTGCATGTCGCTTGGGAGGATTAATTTCAAATCTGGGTATGCTGTCAAAATATTTATTGACATCGTGTAACAATAATTATTCCACTGCGTCCTTTCTGGTCTTGCACTCTCTGCTCTTTCCATGCTTTGTACCCCACCCCAAGTTATCTGCAGGGCACATGTGGTCCACCATCAATCCCCTTCTGGTGAAACTACCTAAATCCAGGATCACTGCTCACCTCCAATCATCCATTCCTCTTTTCCCATTTGTACAACCAATATCCACATTTTTTTCAATCTCATTCTTCTCTCCAGGTCTTCATTATCGCTGTTCACCAGAATCTTATATCATCCCTCATCCAAAACCAAGATCTTTTCTTCCCCTGTTAACCATCCCTCACATCTCACCCCAAAGCCAACCTCTTTGCAAATTTCCAGTTTTTCCTTCCTGTGAGTTTGCTTCTATAGTCATCTTGTCCATGTCATGCATCCTCTCCTACCCTCATTACTCCCCACACCCATTATTTGTCCCTCAACCCTACTGTTGGTGTCCCCCTTCTCTTTCTACTGTTTCTTGTTCTGTTGCCTTTTGATCCATTTTGTGCTCCAGCTCTTCTACGAGCCTTGACTGTCGCCAAAAATAAATAAATTATTGAAGAACTCTTCTCTCTTGACTAAAGATTTTATCATATGCTGACAGTCTCTCATTACATTGATAGAATGGCACCAGGTGAATAAGCCTGGTGTTGGCTTAATGGTTAAGGTGGCTGGCTTAAGATCTTAGGGTCTTGAGTTTGAGCCCCTGTCATGACATTGCATTAATACCAGGTGTGTTGACTCAGCCTGTCATCCTTCCGAGGTCGACAAAATGAGTACCACCTTACTGATAAAAGGGGTGGCATCAGCAGCACAGCCGTGCTTCCAGAAATGATGCAACGAGCAGCCACTGGCTGCAAACAAAACCCCAACAACCAGGTGAATCCTTTTTAGCCAACCGAGAGGAGATTACAAATTGCTCAAACAGCTGGAATATGACATCAAACTCGATAAAGTCTCAAACGCTACAATTCGAGATTGTCATCGACAAGAAGCAAAGTCCCTTAATGCCTAATACATGACACCTGGACTGAACAGGCACCATTTTTCCATTATGATCAGACATTTGGACACAGACTGGTTACACTTTGCTAAGCCAAGTCCTTCCGTTGCACTTGTAAATTATATGCCAGATTACTCATCGGCACGAACTGGCCCTCTTGAATGGCCCTACTTATTGTTCCTGGATGCTCCAGAAGTGAAAATTCCAAATAATGTTACTATTCCTGATTGCCAAGAGGCTGAAGTAGAGGGATTAATATACATTCACTACAGACAAATTGACAACTTCTTGATCTTGTACATCGTATTATGTGGTCGAAAACCCTCCCTCCCTCACCCAAACCACTTCTGTTCTTATAACTATGAAATCACCTTTATGTATGTAACTCCAACAAATAATTCGCTCAATGTGGAATATCACCATCCCCAAAACGTACCTATTATTACCTCCACCATCACAGGTGGACGAATGTTATATTTTCACCCCTGTCTGTTTGTCTGTGAGCAGGATATCTGAAAAGGTTATGGATGGTATCGGACAAAACTTTGTGGACAGGTTGGGAGTGTGACAATGACGAATCGATTAGATTTTATCCAGGTCCGGATCCAGATCAAGCCGATCAGTGGGATACAAAACGTAAACTGTTCAGCTTGGTGGAGGTATCTGCACTCTCCTGAGTGCTGTTCTAGCATTTACTGTTTTCACTAACTCTTTTCACCGTATCCATACTATCGATCTTCTCTGCTCCCACTCATCTTGTTCACCATTCATCATATCTGTCATCCTTCCGAGGTCAGAAAAGTGAGTAACAGCTTGCTGGGATGATTGAGCCATTCGAGTATCCTGCGTCGGAGCAGCGACCCATCCAGGACTGTGCCCAATCGCCCAGGAGACTGTTTCGGCAGCACCGACGCTCTGTACAGAGTATGGTCCCAATGGATGGATTCATCATATACGAGTATCTGCCTATTCTGCACTGAAAGAGTATTTAAAATTCATATTTCATTTTGTGTTCGGCTCCTCCATAAGCATCAATCTCGACATTTACAAACTAGAACGGCACTCCATAGAGCACGTACCTCTGCCAGTCTGAACCGTTTACGTTTTGTATCCCACTGATAGGCCAGATCTGGATCCGGACCTGAACCACAATCTAATTGGCATGTTCTTGTCACCGAACCAACTCATACACCAAGTTGTCATCACTCATCCACAACTTTTTGAAATATCATGCTATATATCGTTTTTGGCCTCCTATCTCAATGGTGAAGAATCACTTGAAAAATTAAAAATTTCTCAAATCCGGATCTTCTCCAAAATTGAATCAATTTGTCATCATCACACACCCAACCTGTCCACCAAATTTTGACCGAAACAGTCAATAACTTTGTTCGTATATCCTGCTCACAGATAAACAGACAAATAGACAGGGCTGAAAACAACTTCCGCCCACCTTTGGTCGCGGAGGTAATAATATATTGTTGCGGATTCGCGCCCGCCGGCGTGCGAACGGCCACGTAACTCGAATCGCGGCACGTCGCCCACCGGACGGACAATCCAGTCATGACCCTCTCGGACTAACGCCGGGAACCAGTCACGGGTGGACCTTTCGGCCTCACCACGATCGTGCCAATCGGCCCCCCGCGTGGGATAGGGTTGCTCGCCAAATTCGACCTACCTAAGTACCCACACGGAGGGTAGACCGGGCGATCGCACCTCGCCGCAGGTCGACTTCGGACACGGGCCACTTTAAGCGACCCGTTCCGTACTATCGGGATAACCGAGCGGTGTTATCGTCGGCCTCGACGGTTCGATTAATTATCGGGCGTATTCAGCCCACTACCAACCCTTTACGTGAAGTAAGATGGAGATTGAATGAAAGAAAAGACGAAGCGAAGCGGGAAAACAGTTCAACATAATTCACATTTATTTCGCGATGGCACACGGAAAGCACACATATACAATTACACCAAAAGCAAATGTAAAAGGAGAAGAAACACACAATATTACACAAAAAGCAAATATAAAAGAAGAAGACAATGCAGAGCTATCCGACTACCGAGCACACGGCAACACTTATACAATTTTACTTCACAGACGGCGCCGACAACACATATACCCAAAGCAAAAGAAAAGGACCACCCTCAAGGATGAGGCGGGCCTGAGGCCGAGACCGCGTCGGGCCTACCCGTCTGATGATGAGACGCAAAGTGGCGGTGGCGCCCCAACTCCGCGGGCCTCGCGGACAGTGTCTGGTAGGGGGTGGGAAAGGGGCCCCCTTGTCGCACTATCTCAGCGCGGGGGGAAACAGGAGGGGGGTTGTTGATGCTCGGGGGAAAGGAGGATATCTCCCTGTCTCGGGTCCCGCAACGAGCGTCTCCACCACGACCTCGGTCGCACCGCCGGCCTCTCCCTCCGCAGCTCCCCGACTCCGACGCGAGCACCCCTCAACTGCCTTCGCCGCCGCCGCCTCTCCACAGCTTCGTCCGATCGCCCTCTCCGTCTCCTCTCTTGACTCGTCCCAACTCTTCACTGGCTCTGCAAACTCCCAACTGCGAACTGCCTTGACTGACGAATGCAGCAGTTTATATCCCCGTGGCTTCGCCCCTTCACCTTTGACCCTTTACCTCCGACCCTTCATCTCGAACTGGCTCCCCATTGGACCGAGGAAAAGTGGACGTGAATGCTTTTTGATCCATGAATTTGCATATAGCGACCACACTCCAACGCCCTGGAGGCGGGGCCAAATCGCCCCACGCTCACCGATAGGACGGAACAGAAGTGGGCGTGAGTCGTTTTTGATCCGTTTTCTTCGGAAAGTCTGTGATGTTTCTGAACACGCTGCTCGGTGCGCGCCCTGCACGAGTCCAGTATCGGTGCCCACAAGTGGCGCAAGAATGGTGGTGATATACCCAAATGCGATGCGATGGTGATGCGATGGTGGCGAGTTGTGACGGTAAAGGTCGTGGCTGTTGTTGTGAAGCGGCGTTGTGGTTGGTGGTTGTTGTGTGATGGCTGTTGAGACGTGGTTGGTGGTGGTAGTAATGGCGGCTGGTCCAAAATAAAGATAGTAAAAGAAAAACGGCTATCTAAAAGGGTCGCAGCCCGCATGAATGACATTTATTCCCTCTAAACAACGGGTTTGGGCCTAACTACACATATACTTACAGCGATATCTCACCTAAGGGACCTGAATGGTGGTTTGTGAATTTCGTCAACCACAACAATATCATGCTTATGTACGTATGCACAAGTAAGCAAAAACAGATTGTATCAGGTTCAGCGTGGAAACAAAACTGAGCGAATCTGCAAACTCGGAGCTGCACTGTGGTTTTATCTGTACAAACCTGTGCCAGGGGGGCCGTACAGCAGAATGCATCTCCAAGGTTGCAATAACCCTAAAAAGGAAAAAGAAAACACATCAACTGCATGTTGGAGTGTGGGCAGTGCCGACATAACAATTTCACCTGTCCTATTGATCCAACAACATCAAACGTGAAGATCATCATCGAGTAGATCAAACGCAATACCACTCGTGCCTAATGATCCGATGGATCTCCGGAAAGCACCCAACTGGGTGGAAAGAAAACCCTGCAACTGATTGTTCGATGGAGCAGATGCGATAGTCCCAACAGAAACTTGCATGAAGGTATCGTACATGTTTGAGGAGCCATCAGGATGTCAGGCTATCACCAATACAGTATGTAGAGCCTTGCCATGGAAAATCAGTTGCACGCAAACACTTCATCAGCATGGTTACCACATGACACCACATGGCATGGTGCAACAAACGGGTATGCTGGAGCCTACAAATATGGAATGAGATTTTATGACACGAATCCAAGTGCACATTTGTCCAAGATTGATGGCAGGGTCTGTCTGATGCCTAGGTGCCAATGACTTAACAACAAGCACGATATCGAAAAGAACAAGGTGATGTATTATGCATGCAATGATGGAAAATGCCACTTGCAATCTATGAAAAGCTGGTAGCAGGCATTCGGGTAAAAACTCCAAGCTCTGATTAGGATATGGGAAGGGACGATGCGATGCAAAATGGATGTGCACATGCATCAGGCATGAGAATGTTTCAGTATTAAACTAATCATTTTTTAAAAAGAGGAACATTTAACGGGGTAGAGTGAGGTAGTGGCATGGGAGGGGGAGGGGGGGGTCCTCAGTTCAACATACCAACGGAGGCCTGATTCAATAGGAATGCAGTATTTTGGTTTCACGCGACTTCGTTTCGAAATGTTGAGGAGACAAGTTCAATAAAGATATCAGCGGCAAGATTCTGTTTTTCAACCTCTCCACTCTCAAGTCTCAGTACCTTGAAGTAATGGTCAACACACAATTTTTCACGGTCTCTGCATTTTAACTCAGTCTCTTCCAAGGAGATAGTGGGTGGTAATGCAAGCGAAGGATCTTTCTTAACGATACATTTTTATCTGCATACGAGGCATTTTTACCTGTCGCTTCACTGACAGATTTAATGTTATACTTCACAAACATCCTGATCTATTCACCGTGTCATTTGCCCGAGGTCATCTTGCATCTGCTTGGAAGTTTGGAAGTTTCATCAACTAACCTTGCTGCTTATATCACCGAAAGATGGAGTGAGGAAAAAATAAAAAATAAAAAAAAAACTTTAAAATCACTTCCGCTTCCCTGAGAATCTCAGTGATTGATGCTTTGGTTTGAACCTACACTTAAAATTAGTGAAATGAAACATTTTGAAAATTTCGAATTATTCTCACTCAGATTTCATCATTATTGTGATGCATATCATGAAGTTGTTTAAAGTTTCTTTATATAAGACAAAGATGACTTGTAATACCAGCTACCATGGGGGATACACATTTACTTTCAAAGAATTGCGATCTTCCCGCCACCTTGAACCCGGTTCTCCAAATGTGCTAACCTGACAGAAACCATAATGGGTACCCTTCGGCAACATGCAAAATTTGGTTGGATTTGGTTCAATAGTTTAATTTTTAAGTTTTTGAAGCATTCATAAATAAATCAACAAACAAATATACAAATTCACTTTTATGGTGTAGATGTTTATATTGATAAATGACGATGCAATGAAACAATGACAGGTAAGTTTTACCTCTGCCACCAAGGGTGTACGGAGGTTATGTTTTCACTGCTGTTTGTCTGTGTCTGTCTGTGAGCAGGATATCTCAAAAGGTTATGGACGGATTTGGACAAAACTTGGTGGACAGGTTAGGTGTGTGACAAGGACGAAATGATTGGATTTTAGTGAAGATTTTTTTTTATTTTTTATTTTATGTTGAAGGCTCCAGTCACGGACTAGATAGTCCTCATCGAGGCCAGGCCTTAAATAAAGAGGAATAAAAGAGAGAATGTAAAGTGAGGAGTGAAAACGAGTGAGGAGTGAAAACGAGTGAGTAAGAAGTGTGTGATATTTATTTGCAAGAAAGAGATATTAAAGCCAGCCTGGTTGTTATAGTTTGAGTGAGACAGAAAGTAAGACCAGCAATCCTGACACGGAGAGTGTGAGACGGTTCCGGGCACCACTTTAACGCTCCTAAGTCAGAGTGGTAGTACTACCCTAAGTGATTGCTGTCAACAACCTACAACCTAAAAAACTGGCCTAACCGGATGGGTGTTTTTTGGAGACACCATGTCCTTACTGGATGGCCGTTAGGCTCCCTAAAGGAGCTCATCCACCCTTTAGCAGGTATTGTTTTTAGTTCTGCAGGGTGTCAGTTACCCTCCCCACTGGCGAACCAGTGAGGTTCGTCAGTTTAGTCGCAGACTACCCGACCATGCAGCAGGTCGCACTGAGTTACATGTTACCAGTGGCAGTCAAGAAAACTGACTGACCTGACCCCGAACAAGATCCGAACACGACAATTATTTTAAATTTTCCAAGTGATTCTTCACCATTAAGAGATAGGGTGATAAACGATACATGGCATGACATTTCAAAACGTTTTGGACAAGTTATGACAAAACTTGGTGGATGAGTTGGGTAGGTGACAAGAACAAGCCAATTCGATTTTGGTTCAGATACGGATGCATATCCGGCCTATCAGTGGGATACAAAACATAGACTGTTCAGCCTGGCGGAGGTATGCACTCTCCCAAGTGCCGTTTTAGTTGCTAATTGTGGCAGCAGTGTTAAAAGCACGGAACATATCAGAACAAGCCGGTAGGCGACGAGGGATTCGCTAGGATCGAAGCACTGGATACGATGCTTTTCATTCTGACTGATCTACCGATGAAGATTCATTGCCAAGACGTATTGGTTCACATACAATTGTTCCTCTACCTGGCAATATTTTTTTCCTATTGCGTATTTTGCCAACTGGCACTTCTAATAAAAAATGATGGTAAATAGACACCCTATTTTTGAAGGACTACCATTTGAAAAATAATCGGTTTGCTGGTTTGTGCTGTGGAGCCTCGCGTTGCAAACACACACACACACACACACACACACACACACACACACACACACACACACACACACACACACACACACACACACACACACACGGAAAACCCGATAAACTTCTCCCAATGCTCTTGTTTGACCACACCTCCTGAGCCACACAATATTTTTCATAAGCCACGCCCACTTTCCTACGCCACTCCCACTTTAAATAATAAATAATTGGAGGTGGTGTGTGGGTCGTGGAATCGTTTTCGGTAAATAAATAAATAATTGAAGGTGGTGGGTGGATCTTGGAATCGTTTACGGAAAATAAATAAATAATTGGAGGCAGAGTGTGGGTCGTGGAATCGTTTTCGGTAAATAAATAAACATATTATATTATTAGAAATCCACAAAGACAGAAATGCCGGTGATTCCATTTATTTTGAATCCTTTTCACTTTGGTCAATAACGTTTGGATCGAGGAGAGATCGAAGTTGGAACGACGGTGTAGTTCCTTACAAACTCTGTATACACACCTTAAATGACGGTAAATAGACACCCGATTTTTGAAGGACTACCATTTGAAAAATAAAACCTCAATCAAAAATCGGCTCGAGTAAAATTTTCTAAATATCTCGAAGTGTTTAATTCCAAAGTCTCGTTTCTATACATTCAAAACTGAAGGACAAGTATTGAAAATACTGTACGCGGTTTTTCGGCCGCTGTACAGCAACGGGTGGTTGCTCGGCAACGAAATTCAAACGGGCACATTCCCAGTATATATTCCACCTGTTGGCAAAGTTTCATCGAAATCAGTTTGCTGGTTCGTGCTGTGGAGCCTCGCGTTGCAGGCACACACACACACACACACACACACACACACACACACACACACACACACACACACACACACACACACACACACACACACACACACACACACACACACACACACACGGAAAACCCGACAATAAGGGATATCTTGCATATATAGCGAATCCAATATTACTTAAGCACAAAATCAAAGGTGTTTTACCATTGCACTGACACCGTCTCACATGATCCTGCACGTGACACGGTGCTAAGTGTGCCATTTACGATGGCATGTTGTGGTTTTCTGGACAGAGGAGGCAGAAACACCCAAAATGACCCTACGGCATCAATATAGCTCGGCTTTCACAACACCCGTTTCACCGAGGTGAACTGAAGTTTCACAAATAAAATGCAACAATTATGTTAAACACAAAATTTGTGTCATAATTGAAATCATATCACAGCGTTTACGCAAGTTTCGGAAACGACTCGGACACTCAGAAAACGTGGAGATCTGCGGATGACTCGGACACAGAAAACGTGGAGATCTGCGGATGACTCGGACACTCAGAAAACGTGGAGATCTTCGGACGAGCAGAAAGCTCTCGTGCTGGCAAGGCTCATATTTTCAACGGCGTCACATCCCTTGACTTTTCGTAGCTTTTACCCAAACAAAACGCCACTCCATTTATCGGTAACTTGGCAGTTCAAAATGGTGAAATTATTATATTATCTTATCTTTGCCTTGATATCCATGACAAAGTTGATATTTGTTATACATCATTGTCAAGGCTCTCAGCCACACGTTATGTTCAGTGCAGTGCTATTTGCCAATGTCCACATTCTGACAAACAAATATCATGTGCATGACTTGAAAGGACATTAGTGAACAATGGATGAATGAACAGAGTATATGACATTTAAGAACCTGGGTTTATAGCATGAGATTAAATGTTCAGATGGAAACGTCAAACCAATTGCAATGGATGTATCGTACGGTCACCTGTGAAGAGCTGTGGGTACAGCACAGGAAGGACAACAGCTTCACGCAGGCTCTGCTTTACACTCTGCAGTCCGGCAAGGTCATCAAAAGTCATGCTGCCTACTTCAACCACAGCAGCTGAAATGTCATTTTGCCTTCTTTGAGGGTCTGCAAAAAACGTTGGCACTTAAGTAAATAGGGATGGCAGGAAAGCCAAGAGAAGCGCAACCACCTCTGAGCCGTCCAGCCTGGGTTTGAGTCACACTATCGGATTGCTGATTCACAAGCCAATATTGTTTGACATTATGCTGGGTGTCCCATGTGCTCGCATTTTTGTAGTCTGTGTACGTTAAAGATGCCATGATGTGTTTCGTGAAGATGATGTGAGGAAACACCGGAAGTCTGGAACAAGCTCCAAGTTCTTGCTCTGACCTACAGGGGGACCTGCATCAGCAGCACGGCCACGTCCCGGCGATGATATATCAGGTAGCCACGTGCTGTACACGAATGAATGAATGAATGAAGCAGGAGAAACAGAAGTATTTCCACACAAAAAACAAAGATATACTTAGTTTTGGAAGGTGAAATGTACTTTGTTTGATAAATTTTTGTGGAGAGGATTGTAAAGGTAGATTTTGGGATGCGTGATTTGACATCTTCATCGTTTATAAACTGAAAGCCACGCAAATGTTCTTCGAGTGGTTCAATGAAATTAAAATCACAATGTGGAGAAGTCTGGACTGTTTGGGGGATGGTTTATAACTGGCTTTGAACAGGTCCACCATCTTCTTGTGAAACTCCCAAGATCCAGAATGAGACTCCCAAAAATATGAAGAATCCTTATGTCAATTGAAACATAGCACACCACCAATTGAATGAAACCTGGATCACAAAAACAGTCATTCCGAGCCGAATGAGACTCGCCTTGATCAATAGGCTCTGAAGGTGGCCCGATGCCGGATGAGCATGCGGTCAGCTGTTGTTTCTTCTGGAGCAGGAAGTTGATGGTGTTCTCCAGGAACTGCTTCAGCAGGTCTATGCAGTCCTGGTACGACAAGTGGTGAGACCAACCAAATAATGTAACTTCAACAATCATTCCTAAAAATTTGGAGTGTCTCAATTGTTTTTTTTTTAGAAACAAAAGAAAATTACATCAAATAGACCAAAATTACTTCAAAACTACTCTCCTGTGTGCTTAAAGTCCCATGCATACTTTAGTTAGCTTACAGCCTGTCATAGAGAAAGGCATTTTGTAACGTGATCCCTGTCAGTCGTTGTGTGTATGTACGTCACAAGTAATTTAATGGAAAGAGGGGAGGTGGTAGACCTCAAGCACAACCACAACTCCGCTACCAATAGGTGTTGACAAACTCATGGGCAGACGGTACTTTTTCCACACTTATGGTGAACCCTCCAACCCTTCAGGACCAGATGTAATCAAAACTTCGACACTTTTGAAATGAACACGACCGACTGCTACGGACTGTCAAGGTGCACCAGAAAGATAATCCCCATGAGGATAAGTCTGTTCGAATCTAAATGGTTTATCACATTTCTGGGTGTGCGCCGCCGCTCGCCACGTTACCACAGGGCGAATCCCCCTTACCTGTGGCTAATATTTTAAACCACCCATTAGCCACTGTGGCTAATCCATGTTTATTGGTTTTTTTAACCAGTTTTAGACGAATTTTGGGTGATTTTAGCACAAAATTCAACCTTCGTTGAGACGGCCGCCATTTTGTATGTTTTGATTACGGGAATCACGCATGATTTCATACAAGCTTATATATACTAACTTCAGTAGTTTTTAACTAGTTTCTAGTTAAAAAAAAAAAAAAAAATCGACCAAAATTACGCATGATTCCCATGATTCTCGTCTCAAAATTTAATTTAAATTTTTTTGAAAATTTTTTTTTTAGCCGGAATGATTCGGTGCGACTCGGCGCTACGTGCTTCGTTGGGTCAGTGGTTGCCAGGTGAGTTTTGACACAATCAGTAGTAGTACCTGTTGTAGGACGAGTTTGTTTGGATGAGAGAGTTTGTTTGGATGAGTGAGTTTGATGGGTGACTTTGGTTGGTTGGATGAGTGAAGTTGTTGGGTGAGATTGGTTGGATGAGTGAGTTTGATGGGTGAGGTTGGTTAGATGAGTGAAGTTGTTGGGTGAGATTGGTTGGAAGTGTGAGTTTGATGTGTGAGATTGGTTGGATGAGTGAAGTTGTTGGGTGAGAGTGGTTGGATGAGTGAGTTTGACTGGCATGAGGTTAGTCCAATCCTGGTCCACAACCACCCCATCCCCCACTACCACCGACTGAAGGCCCAACGACCATAACCCCCCCCCACACACACACACACACCACCACCACCACCACAATCACCACCTCCCTTGATGGTCGTTCATTCAACCAATCTCACACGTCAAACTCACTCATCCAACC
Source organism: Eptatretus burgeri (assembly GCF_056783735.1). Taxonomy (NCBI): domain Eukaryota; kingdom Metazoa; phylum Chordata; class Myxini; order Myxiniformes; family Myxinidae; genus Eptatretus; species Eptatretus burgeri. Next base: position 98,632,284 of record NC_140968.1, on the reverse strand, counting down.
AATCTGAACAATCCAACTCACTCATCCAACCAACCTCACCCATCAAACTCACACATCCGCCTTAAAATTAACTTATTATTTCATAGTGCAAAAAAAAACTTTTGAATAAAATATGTGGCTATTTCCTTTCTCCTGTGGCTAATCATTCTAAGCCTGGATTAGCCACAGTGGCTAATTCCTTTTGAAAGCCAGAGCACACCCAGCATTTTCTTTGCATCAGTTTGGAAAATGGAATATGTTTTGCAAATGTCGATAAATGGCCAAAGTTATCAGGGTAGGTCAATCATTGCTTTTGACTGCTACTGGTACCACATTATCCTGTACTCCCTGTTACATCAAAATAGCTTCCACACACCCCTTGCAAATGCTGATGAGGAAGGTGTCTGACACAATAAAATATCCTTCATATACAATACAGAAAATGGTGGATGAGCCTTCAGGCAAAAAGACATTCGGGGTTTTTGATGAGAAGCTTAAGAATTTGGATTGCAGGTGAGTCTGATGTTGGGTCCTGGCCTTTTGTAGAACAAACACAATGGCTCCGACTGCAAGTTACCCTCGGCTCAGTCGGGTTCGTCTTCAAGTAGGATTGCACGTGTTTTCTTGCAATGGCCTCACCACATGCATCAGTGTACCAGAGTCAAGATGATGGACAGAAACATTGAATGTGGGATGGGACGAACCTTTCAAGAAGAGCAATGACTCCATTGTACAGGGTGGCCATAAAGTCTGGAAACATAGATAATATTATGTCATTGAAATGGTTGGATGATAATTTCCCTAACTGGATTGGACGACGTGGCCCTGTGGAGTGGGCTGCACGCTCGCCAGATCTGAACCCCCTTGATTACTTCTAGGGTATGCTGAAGGCGCAGGTTTATTCAGTGAAAATCAGAGATACTAATCATCTGAGGCGACGCCTCACGGATGCGTGTGCAGGGATTGATTGAAATGCTGCATCAATGCACCGTGTTCATTGCAATTTTGCACAGGGCAGTGAACTGTGCATTTCACAGCACAGACCTTCGCCACTCCTTGTTGTTTGGTAGGGGAGATCCAGTGCGGATTGCTCACATATGTGAACGGGGAGGTGAACATGCAAAACAAGCGGTACTGGTCGCAAGACAATCCACACTGGATGCATGAACCGGGTGAGCAGGGACAGTGTGTTATTGGGATACGAGCTGGCTCACACCGCTGCTCCAATTACATTTCTATCAACTTAGTTCAGCAATGCAGAGTTGAGCATCTCAACCGGGTGAGAGGAATGATCAGTCGAGCAAGTTGAGTTGGCGAAGAGTGTCCATGCAAGCTAGTAACGAGTGGTGATGTGGCTCTGCGATTGAGCCAACAGCATGGAAGTGCAAGAAGTGTTGTAAGAGGTGAAAGGAAAAGACGAGACGATAAACAATTGTGTAATGGAAGGCCAGACAATTTTGAGAGTCAGAGAGGCATTACAGAACAACATGCGAAATAGGAAGAGGAGCATCGCAATTACACAAGAATCGTATCAAAATGAAAAACGTCTGGTACGGTGCATACCTTGTGGTTCTCAAATGCATAAGGTGAAGACAATCTTAAAAGTGCCGTAAATGCCAAATGACACTCATTCAGTAGGACGAGTACTCGCACAGGATTGGTACTTGCACAGTTTACAATATTCATAAACCTGAGGACGATACAATTAAATTAATAAAAGATAACCAAGGCAACACAAATCGCTAAAATCATGAGGAAGAAGCAAGCTGCTTTCCCGTTAAAGTTAAAGACATCCATGTCGCCTTGCTGGTCAAGTAACTGCTCCTGTCTCCCGACGACTTCTATACATCCAAACGAGCTTGTAGTTACCTGGGGAAAATACATACAAACAACAAACAAAGATGTCAGTCACCAGGCAAGTAAGCAAGAGCAGACAGAAACCAAGATTCTGCAACATGCTGTAGATGCAGTGAATCATGGATAGACAAGATACACATCGTTTGTCACAACGATGATCCAATGGTTCTGGCAATATGTCAATACCCACAGCTGTGCCAACAAGGATTCCATTTCTTAGCGGTGTCAAAGACGAGCACCGTGTTATAAACCTCAGAGTGAAGGACCATGGGACCAAAACGTTCCGGTGTTGAACTCTACCCTTTCCCCCTTGCACCTGTCATCATCCAATTCATGAAATGTTCCTACTTAACAACTGCTTGGGATTCATGTAGGTCAGCGTTAGCGAATGCATATTACACCAGGAATGAACGGTGAAGTCCACTCTCTGGTTAGTGGTTACATCATGACCGAGTTGTGACGATGCCGCTTATATTTTGCACCCCTGCGGTCTGCCCGTGAGAGCAGGGATTTGCAACTTGTTCATGCTACCGGCAATAACTCATCTGTTCTTCATATAAAGACTTCTTCTTCTTCTTCTTCTTCTTCTTCTTCTTCTTCTTCTTCTTCTTTCGGCTGCTCCCGTTAGGGGTCGCCACAGCGGATCATCCGTATGATCCGCATAGTGATTTGGCACATGTTTTACGCCGGATGCCCTTCCTGACGCAACCCTGGTCGCCTCTTACGACACAGGGATATGGTACACCTATTTTAACCGGGGTATACACCGGCCCAATATACTGGTACTCATTTCGCCGACCTCGGAAGGATGACAGGCTGAGTCAACCCCCTGGTATTAATTCAGTGGCCCAACGGGGCTTGAACTCAGGACCTTTTGGATCCCAAGCCGCTGCCCTAACCACTGTGCCAACACCAGGCTTATCGTTCTTCATATAAAGACACCGTGGGATATCTAACTTCTGCTAGGTATTGTTATAACAATACAGAACAACATGCGAAATAGGAAGAGGAGCATCGCAATTACACAAGAGTCGTATCAAAATGAAAAACGTCTGGTTTTTGGTTATAACGTCTGGTTATAACACAAAATATTAGGATTCCCAAACTACTAAAATCGACAAGTACTCCATTGAAAACATGAAAAAGAGGAACAAACAAATTCGGGGAAAAGTTTAATCAAAAAGAATTCATATTTATGTATTATTGTTGTGCAGCGTTTGTGCTAATTATTTTGGTTACTTAAAAAACCCAGTCTCCAAATCGTTAGCATGGAGGGGGCTCCTTTTCCCACCATCAGGTGATTTGGAACTCGCCAAAGAGCCGTTAGCTTTATCTCCAGAATAAAGCAATCACAGCTCGGTTATTCGAGGGCCGCCTTACGCACCCAGAATCTGGCAGCCCCTGCAATCACTGCTCAGTTATTCGGGGGCTGCCCATGCGCTTGGCAACCCCTGCAATCACTGCTAGGTTATTTGGGGGCAGCCCCACACACACAGCACCTGGCAGCCCTTGCAATCACTGCTCGGTTATCTGGAGGCCACCCGACGTGCCCAGCGTCTGGTGGCCCCTGCAATATGCTCAGTGGACCCTCCTCTGGCCAAAGGGAAGTCCTGGGTCCGACTGCCCCGACCACCTCTTCCACGTGGAGGTATTTGAAAAAAAAATCAATAGTTCTACAAAAATAAAGCAAGAAGAAGAGCAATCAGACATTACAGACCCTCACCAGGAGTTGTTTTGTGTGGTGTTTGTGTAGTTTTGTGTGGTGTTTGTGTACTGGTGTGTTACGTAATTAATAAGAGACAAAATTAGAATTGCTACTTTATAACTGCTGGCAGTGATGACCGGGAACCAAGACGTCCTGCTTTGATGGAACCCCGCTTTGATTGGACACCTGACCCTGACCATGACCCATGACGTTTATTATTATTATTCAATTGAATTCAGAATGGGATTAAAATAAATTCAATTCAAATCAAATGGAAGTCCTGCAATGGAGTAATCAGAAGGAACGCGAACAAGCAAAAAGTAAAGATGAAGTCATCAGGGGTAACCTGGGTAGGATTCACATTTGAGCTGCTACTCCTCCAACCTCAAACCCATCCAGGCACAGCCAAGTGAGCCTTATTGAAAAAAATAAAATAAAAAAAACCCAAAAGAACCCATATCAAAAAAATCAAATAATTCTGGCTGCCAGACCATGCAGCTGATGAAGTTGAAACTTACAACATGTATTCCCATCATTACGAGATCGTAAATGTGAAGTTTCATGTCGATTGATTAAGCATTTCCAGAGAAAACATGATTTAATATTTTTCTTTAATCCAATGTGGCTGCTAAACCATGTGACCTATCTATTATTCCTTAACAAACTTGTACCCCCATGGCTTGGGGAACACTTGTGTAAAGTTTCACCTCAATTTGTTCAGCCACTTCAGAGAAGATTTTTTAAAGGTTTAAAAAACAACATCTTCTTCTTCTTCTTCTTCCTCTTTCGGCTTGCTCCTGTTAGGGGTCGCCACAGCGGATTAACAGTCTCCATTTCGCTCTATCCTCCACATCTTCCATTGACACTCCAACCACCTGCATGTCCGCCCTCACCGTATCCATGAACCTCTTCTTTGGCCTTCCTCTTCTCCTCCTGCCTGGCGGCTCCATCTTCAACATCCTTCTCCCGATATACTCCGTTTCCCTCCTGTGCACATGTCCAAACCATCTCAATCTCGCCACTCTCACTTTGTCTCCAAACCGTCCTACCTGCGCTGTCCCTCTAATATACTCATTTCTTATCCTATCCATCCTCGTCGCTCCCAACGAGAATCGCAGCATCTTTAACTCTGCCACCTCCAGCTCCGCTTCCTGTCTTTTTGTTAGTGCCACCGCCTCCAAACCATACAACATAGCTGGTCTCACGACCGTCTTGTATACTTTCCCCTTCACTCTTGCAGCTACCCTTCTGTCACAAATCACTCCTGCAACTCTTCTCCACCCACTCCATCCTGCCTGCACTCTCTTTTTCTCTTCTCTCCCACACTCTCCGTTACTTTGGACAGTTGATCCCAAGTATTTAAACCAATCCACCTTACCCACCTCAACTCCTTGCAACCGCACCATACCACCATCCTCCCTCTCATTTACGCACATGTACTCCGTCTTACTCCGACTGACTATCATTCCCCTTCTCTCCAGTGCGTACCTCCACCGCTCAAGGCTCGCCTCAGCCTGCTCCCTACTCTCCCGACAGATCATGATGTCATCCGCGAACATCATAGTCCATGGGGACTCCAGTCTGATCTCGTCCGTCAACCTGTCCATCACCATTGCAATCAGGAAAGGGCTCAGAGTCGATCCTTGGTGCAATCCCACTTTTACCTTAAACCGGTCCGTCATTCCTACCGCACACCTCACCGCTGTCACACTGTCCTCATACATATCCTGCACGATCCTCACATACTTCTCCAACACTCCCAACTTCCTCATACAATGCCACAACTCCTCCCTTGGCACCCTATCATAAGCTTTCTCTAAATCCACAAACACACAATGTAACTCCTTCTGGCCTTCCCTATACTTCTCCATCAACATTCTCAAAGCAAACATCGCATCAGTGGTGCTCTTTCCTGGCATAAACCCATATTGCTGGTCACAGATCGTCACCTCTCCTCTCAACCTAACTTCCACTACTCTTTCCCACAACTTCATGGTGTGGCTTTACAACTTTATCCCTCTGTAATTTCCACAGCTCTGCACATCACCCTTATTCTTGAAAATCGGAACCAGTACACTTAATCTCCACTCCTCCGGCATCCTCTTACTTTCCAAGACTTTATTAAACAATCTGGTTAGCAACCCCACTGCCATCTCTCCGAAGCACTTCCATGCCTCCACTGGTATACCATCTGGGCCAACCGCCTTTCCACTTTTCATCTTCTTCATAGCAGTCCTCACTTCATCCTTACTGATCCACCCCATTTCCAGATTCACTATCTCCACCTCTTCCAACCTTCTCTCTCTCTCATTTTCTTCATTCATCAGCTCCTCAAAGTACTCCATCCAACTTCTCAACACACTCTCCTCGCTCGTCAGCACATTCCCATTTGCGTCCTTTATCACCCTAACCTGCAGCACATCCTTCCCAGCTCGGTCCCTCTGTCTTGCCAATCGGTATAAATCCTTTTCCCCTTCTTTTGTATCCAACTTCTCATACAGCTCGTCATATGCCTTTTCCTTGGCCTTTGCCACCTCTCTTTTTGCTTTTCGCCGCCACTCCTTGTACTCCTGCCTTCTTTCTTCATCTCTCTGACTATCCCACTTCTTTTTCGCCAACCCCTTCTTCCTTATACTTTCCTGTACTTCCTCATTCCACCACCAAGTCTCCTTATCTTCCTTCCTCTGTCCAGATGTCACACCAAGTACCTTCCTAGCTATCTCCCTCACAACTTCTGCTGTCATTGCCCAATCATCCCACCCATCTTTACCACCATCCAACGCCTGTCTCACCTCCTCCCTAAATTTCACGCAACAGTCTTCCTCCTTCAGCTTCAACCATCTGGTCCTTGGTTCAGCCCTCACTCTCTTCCTCAACCTCACCTCTAAAGTCATCCTACAGACCACCAATCGATGCTGTCGAGCTACACTCTCGCCTGCCACCACCTTACAGTCACTAATCTCTTTCAGGTTACATCTCCTGCTTAAGATGTAATCCACCTGTGTGCACTTTCCTCCACTCTTGTATGTCACCCTGTGTTCCTCCTTCTTCTTGAAATACGTATTTACCACTGCCATTTCCATTCTTTTTGCAAACTCTACCACCATTTGCTCTTCCACATTTCTCTTGTTGAGACCATTTTTTCTCTTGTTGAGAAAAAAAAAACAACAATATGGCTGCCAAATAACGTGACCGATGACGTCATTAAGTTTTTTTTTCTGTGGACCATTTTATCCCTCGATGACCCTCAAAAAATGTTCATACTCATCGGATGTGGCGTTCTGCATATGCAATTATGACGTAATAACGAGGACACCTATGACATCGTAAAAAAAAAAATAAAAAAAAAAATCGCATTCCCCATGAGTACTTGCTACGAACCAACTTTCAATTTTTTCCTTGGTGCAGTTTCAGAGATGCAGAGGTCCAAATTTTTCCCGTTTTTGCAACATTGCTGCCACACCACGTGACGTACGCTGGCATAATGATCATTAAAACATTCTACACGAGTAGTCACATCAATGGTGAAAATTGTCTCAATCTGACAAGCGGTTGCGGAGAAAAACATGAAAGTTCTGTGTGGACAAAAAAAACAAACAGACAAATAAAACAAACAAATGGACCCAAATGCAATGCCCTCTCCTTTGGCAGAGGGAAAAATAACTCAGAGAGACACTTGGCGAAACAGAACTGCACTCGGTGGAGCGCATACCTCTGCCAGGCTGAACAGTTTAAATTCTGTATCACACTGATCGGTCGGATCTGAATCCGGACCTGAACCAAAATCGAATCGGCTTGTTCTCGTCACCTAACCAACTCATCCAGCAAGTTTTGTCATAACTCGTCCACAACTTTGTCTCTCAATGGTGAAGAATGACTTTAAAAAAATTCTCGAATCCAGATCCGGATTCAGAACTTCACCAAAATCGAATCAATTAGTCCTTTTCACACACCCAACCTGTCCACAAAATTTCATCCGAATCTGTCCTCAACTTTTTGAGGTATCATGCAATATCATTTTTAGCCCCATCTCTCAACGGTGAAGAATCAGTTATAAATCAAATAATTCTTGTTTCCAGATCTGGATTCGGATCTTCACCAAAATGAATCGATTCTTCCTAGTGGCACTTTCAACTTGTCCATCAAGTTTTGTGTGAATCCATTCATAACTTTTTGAGATATTGTGCTATATATCGTTTTTGGCCCCATCTCTCAACGGTGAAGAATCAGTTAAAAATTAAATAATTCTTGTTTCCAGATCTGGATTCGGATCTTCACCAAAAAGGAATCAATTCTTCCTAGTGGCACTCTCAACCTGTCCACCAAGTTTCGTGTGAATCCATTCATAACTTTTTGAGATATTGTGCTATATATCGTTTTTAGCCCCATCTCTCAACGGTGAAGAATCAGTTAAAAATTAAATAATTCTTGTTTCCAGATCTGGATTCGGATCTTCACCAAAAATGAATGAATTCTTCCTCGTGGCACTCAACCTGTCCACCAAGTTTCATGTGAATCCATCCATAACTTTTTGAAATGTTGTACTCTCTGTCATTTTTGGCCCCAACTCTCAACGGTGAAGAACGACTTGAAAAATTCTCGAATCCAGATCCAGATTCAGATTTCACCAAAATCGAATCAATTAGTCCTTTTCACACACCCAACCTGTCCACAAAATTTCATCCGAATCCGTCCTCAACTTTTTGAGATATCATGCAATATCATTTTTAGCCCCATCTCTCAATGGTGAAGAATCAGTTAATAATTAAATAATTCTTGTTTCCAGATCTAGTTTCGGATCTTCACCAAAAATGAATCAATTCTTTCTAGTGGCACTCTCAACCTGTCCACCAAGTTTCGTGTGAATCCATTCATAACTTTTTGAGATATCATGCTATATATCGTTTTTGGTGAAGAATCAGTTAAAGATTCTGGGATCCGGATTCGGATCTTCAACAAAAATTAAGCGTGTTGCCGTCCTTGGCCGATCACTTTCACACACAAAAAATTTCATCACGATTGCTTGAAAACTGTGGCTAACATCGTGTGACAAACACACACATGAACAAAGTTGGCGAAAAAATGTTTTCGCAAAGTATCAAACAAACAAACGGAGCCAAACGCAATAATCCCCTCTGTCTCCTTAGGCGAGGGTAACAAGTAAATAACCACAGGGTCAGGTTGGACGTTGGACGCTTCGTCCGCAGTTTTGGCTTTCAGCCTCCAGCGCAGCGTGAAGGGCCCAACGAACATGAGGCGTGAGGAAATAAATAGATAGATAGATAATAAGAAACAAAAACAAACTAGAGTAATTCGACTGCGCGCAGTCGACGGGTATGCCTCTGCTCTCCCGCACAAACACTTGAGTATTGACATATTTTACCCTTGACTTTTATCATATCTGGCCCAAAATCTAATAAGTTAATTGCCCCTTCTAACTTTACTTTTGTACCAAGTTTGATGAAATTCTGTCCAATATTTGAGTTAGGGTGGAAACAGTAAAATTTCAGAGTTTGACCTTGACCTTTATCACATCTGGCCCAAAATCTAATCACTTAATTGCCCTGTCTTGCTTTACCTTTTTACCAAGTTTGATGAAATTCTACAATTTGCTTCTTGAGTTATCGCATAAACAAAAATTTGGACGGACGGACAACCCGGAAACATAATGCCTCCGACACCCTGCGGAGGCATCTATATATCAATACTGAAGGACCAATTTTGTGCTCCTCTTCGCGGTCGCGTCACGTTTTTCTCGGTACTGTGACCTGGACTGAAAGAAACGTCATACCTGTAAGAGTGCATCGCACATAGTGGCAATAGTCAAACTTCAACTCTGAAGCAGAATAAACACTTTTCGTTTTACATTCGTTTACATGGCGACGTGTGACGTCACCGCTGAGAGGTGCAAGGACGTCATGACATCATTGGTCATTTGCTGACGTCATTACGTCTGTCGTCAACAGACCGTCACCGCTGAGAGGTGCAATTCCAATCCTCAAAATAGCGTCTGCAATGTAAAACCCTCTTCTGCACATGCTGACTCCCTCAGAATGTGAATTTGACACAAAAAATGTAACAAGAAACATTGTATCTTCTATATATTAAGACTGAAGGACCAATTTTGTGCTCCTCCGAGCGGTCGCGTCACGTTTTTCTCGGAACTGTGACCTGGACTGAAAGAAACTTCGTACCTGTAAGAGTGCATCGCACATAGTGGCAATAGTCAACTTTCAACTCTGAAGCAGAATAAACACTTTTGGTTGAGACAGGGGGGGGGGGCAAGGAGTGAAGAGGCGGGGGCGGGGCCGGGGTAATTACATTTTTGGGCGGGGGTAAGCAAATTGAAGGCGGGGGGTGGGAGGCGGGGGGGGAATGGGGCAGGGGCGGGGGATGAGTAGGCGGGGGCAAGCACACCCTGTCCAGTCCATGTCCCTCGAGTGTGGGTGAGCTGGTGAGGGTGGTTGAATGAACGGAATCCGTCTGTCACAGGGTTTCGGCTAGTAAATAAATAAAACACGTTCCGTCGTGGGTTTCATTTTCTTGTCGATTTTCATTGAGGAAGAACGAACGCGTTTTATTTATTTATTTTAAACTAGTGTGTGCCCGTACGTGCGTGGCCATAGGTGCAAAAGAAAAAAAAACTTTCAAACCGCGTGCCAGAAACAACAACCACACAGGCCGTTCCTTTGCTCTCGCATAACCGTATATGCGTGGCCGTACATGCAAAAAAAAATTAAAAAAAAAAAACACACAGGTCGTTCCTTCGCTCTCGTAAACGACGACTGGATTGGGGCATTGTGTTTATCTATAAATGCGCATAAGAAATCGAGAAATTATTCGAATACAGTAAGTCATCAATATCTGGAAGTCCGTACGTTGTAACCCGTAATGGGGAACGCGCTCTAACTTGGCCATAACTTCGGAACCACTTGTCCGATTATATCAAACCTTGAAAAGGCACATACTCAGGTCCCCAGTCATATACCTGGCAAGTTTCAATTAGATCGGTCCAGTGGTTGTCGAGAAACAGCGGTCACACACACACACACACACACACACACACACACACACACACACACACACACACACACACACACACACACACACACACACACACACACACACACTGCTGGAATTATAGATAGATACCTCAGGTTTGTTTAGCCGTTCACGGCGTGCTCGAACCCCAAGGCGGGGTTTATTTATTTATTTTAAATACCTCAGGTTTGTTTAGCCGTTCACGGTGTGATCGAACCTGAGCCGGGTTTTATCTATTTATTTTAAATACCTCAGGTTTGTTTAGCCGTTTACGGCATGTTCGAACCCCGAGGCGGGTTTTATTTATTTATTTTAAATACCTCAGGTTTGTTTAGCCGTTCACGGCGTGCTCGAAGCGGGTTTTATTTATTGGTTCACAAAAAAATATTTTCACGAAAAAAAATAAGTGACCACTATATTCGTTATTGGAGTGTGTCTGTCTGTCTGTTTGGTAGTCGATCCAGTCGAAAAAAAAATATCAAAAAAAAAAATTTTGAGATTTTTTCCTACCCTTATTGTCGGGTTTTCCATTTGCGTGCGTGCGTGCGTGCGTGCGTGCGTGCGTGCGTGCGTGCGTGCGTGCGTGCGTGCGTGCGTGCGTGCGTGCGTGCGTGCGTGCGTGCGTGTGTGTGTGTGTGTGCGCGTGCGCAACGCGAGGCTCCACAGCACAAACCAGCAAACGATTTCGATGAAACTTGGTGAACAGGTGCCATACTGGCTGGGAGTGTGCGCGTTTGAGTTTCGTTGCTAAGGAACAACGGGACTTTGAAATTTTTGAAAAATCATAAAAAATTTCTTTTTTCGAAAATCAAAAATAAGCTTCCAGGCTTTTATGCGCACTATAATCAACCTCTTTGTCAAAAATTTCCAGCCGGATCCTATGAAAACTGTCGGAAAAGATAGACTTTGAATGAACCCTGGTCGAAAACAATAAAAAAACGAAGTTCGTTATATCTCAGAGGCTATGAGTCAGATATACATGAAACTGGTATGGTAGGTTCATGGTATGTTCAAGTTATGTGTGAGAAAGAACCGTTGCTATGGACTCATCCGTTGCCTAGCAACGGCCGAAAAACCTCAAAATGTGGGAGTATTTTAACGAAAAAACAATCTGCAGCATTAACCCTTGAAGCTAGAATCATGAATTTTCTTGTGCTTAATCCTCAGGTCATTCCCCATCGAACGGACCCATCGCGTCAGGTTCTATTGGGTCGTCGACTACCCATGTCCGCCTACCGGCTTGTCATCTGTCTGTCTGTTCGGTCTAGTGCTCCATTAATACAATGGCGATTTCTATGAAACTTGGTTGGTAGGTTCATACCATGACCGAGTTGTGTGCAAATGAGAACCGTTGCTATGGACACCAACGTTGCCGAGCAAGGGGACTTTGAAATTTTCAAAAAGTCATAAAAAAGTAATTTTTTCGAAAATCTAAAATCGGGCCACGAGCGACTGTGGGCAGTACATTCAGCCATATTGTCAAAAATTTCCAGCCCGATCCTATGAAAACTGTTGGAGAAGATAGACTTTGAATGAACCCTGGTCGAAAACAATAAAAAAACGAAGTTCGTTATATCTCGGAGACTATGATTCAGATATACATGAAACAGGTATGGTACGTTCATGGTATGTCCTAATTATATGTGAGAAAGAACCGTTGCTTTGGACCCCTCCGTTGCCGAGCAACGGCCGAAAAACCTCTAAATGTGGGGGTATTTTAACGAAAAAACAATCTGCAGCATTAACCCTTGAAGCTGGAATCATGAATTTTCTTGTGCTTAATCCTCAGGTCATTCCCTATCGAACGGGCCCATCGCGTCAGGTTCTATTGGGTAGTCGACTACCCATGTCCGCCTACCGGCTTGTCTGTCTGTCTGTCTGTCCCGAGCATAGCTCCGTGGGTTTTGATCCGATCCTGATGAAATTTTGGTGGGAGGTTTATATCATGATGTAGTTGTGCTTTCCTGAGAATGGGCATGGTCCGCCCATTATGGGCGGAGCCACGCCCAAAAAACTTGTGTTTTTCGGGGGTAGCCGATTTCAATTTGCATTTTCTCCGAGGGGTTTTGTCGAATCCGACAGGGGTTTCGGTATTTGGTTAGCCCAATGGCACCTGCATAGCCCCACTGAGCTCGATTTTTCATTTTCGTCCCAAGGTCAAGGTCACAAAGTGACGAACTTAGAAAATTGCGAATTTTGACATAAAAATCCATCTTCTCCGAGGGGTTTGTCGAATCTGGCAAGGGTTTCGGTACTTGCTTAGCCCAATGGCACCTGCATAGCCCCACGGAGCTCGATTTTTCATTTTGGTCACAAGGTCACGAACTTAGAAAATTGCGAATTTTCACATAAAAATCATACGACTGCCCAAACTTTGAGAGCTCGGATGACAATATTTTTATGCATAATCTTGAGGGCATTCCCCACCTAAAGTCTTGAAATCATTTTGCTCTATCTCGAACACCTTGCCCGTGGCGCCCCCTTCAAGTTTGTTTTTACGCTGATTTCATCAAAGTATGGATAATCCGATGAGTGTGAAATGCCATATAGCCTATATGATGCTATATTGTTCCTGGAATGTTCCAGAGGAAGTTTTGCACCAAAGGTCATAATCCTTGACCTTTGACCTTTAAAGTTCACAAAGGTCAAATTTTCAAAGTTGTGGGAATCAAACCGGGTTTTCAACCTTCTTCGACGAAATAACTCCAATAAGCTATAGCACGTATCCTGTTTCCTTATTTTAATGTCCACAACAATGTTTTGTAACCTTTAAAGGTTATGTAAAGGTCAAATTTTGAAAGTTGTTGAACGAAACCGAGTTTTCGACATTTTGCAGCTAATAACCTGTCACTCGTACCACATCATGTTGATCATTTTTATAACTTCGTCAAACATTATCACATCGTCTCATCCTTGACTTCTGAAACAATCTACATCGTCAAATACTGCTCGTGAACCATTGCCGTCTCCAGACTGGTATTTATTTATTTTAAATACCTCAGGTTTGTGTAGCCGTTTACGGCATGCTCGAACCCTGAGGCGGGTTTTATTTATTCATTTTAAATACCTCAGGTTTGTTTAACTGTTCACAACGTGCTCGAACCCGAGGCAGGTTTTATTTATTTATTTTAAATACCTCAGGTTTGTTTCACCGTTCACGACGTGCTCGAACCCCGAGGCGGGTTTTATTTATTTATTTTAAATACCTTTATTTATTTAAAATTTATTTATTTTAAATACCTCAGATTTGTTTGGCCGTTCACGGCGTACTCGAACCCGAGGCGGGTTTTATATATTTATTTTAAATACCTCAGGTTTGTTTAACCGTTCACGACGTACTCGAACCCGAGACGGGTTTTATATAAGTATTTTTAATACCTCAGGTTTGTTTAACCGTTCACGACGTACTCGAACCCCGAGGCGGGTTTTATTTATTTATTTTAAATACCTCAGGTTTGTTTTACCGTTCACGACGTACTCGAACCCGAGGTGGGTTTTATTTATTTATTTTAAATACCTCAGGTTTGTTTGGCCGTTCACGACGTACTCGAACCCGAGGTGGGTTTTATTTATTTATTTTAAATACCTCAGGTTTGTTTGGCCGTTCACGACGCACTCGAACCCCGAGGTGGGTTTTATTTATTTATTTTAAATACCTCAGGTTTGTTTTACCGTTCACGACGTACTCGAACCCCGAGGCGGGTTTTATATATTTATTTAAAATACCTCAGGTTTGTTTTACCGTTCACGACGTGCTCGAACCCGAGGTGGGTTTTATTTATTTATTTTAAATACCTCAGGTTTGTTTAAGCGTTCACGACGTACTCGAACCCCGAGGCGGGTTTTATTTATTTATTTTAAATACCTCAGGTTTGTTTTACCGTTCACAACGTGCTCGAACCCGAGGTGGGTTTTATTTATTTATTTTAAATACCTCAGGTTTGTTTGGCCGTTCACGACGTACTCGAACCCGAGGTGGGTTTTATTTATTTATTTTAAATACCTCAGGTTTGTTTGGCCGTTCACGACGCACTCGAACCCCGAGGTGGGTTTTATTTATTTATTTGAAATACCTCAGGTTTGTTTGGCCGTTCACGACGCACTCGAACCCCGAGGAGGGTTTTATTTAATCGTTTATCACATTGAATTCACGCAACTCGTTTGTTTTTAAACAACTCCAGTTAAAAAAAAATAATAATTCGTTCATTCATTCATTCATGTGCAGCCTCTGATTGGTTGCATCATTTTCTGGAAGCGCGGGTGTGCCGCTGATGCAGTGCCCCCGTCACCAGTGAACCGGTGTTCATTTCGCCGACCTCGGAAGGAAAATGACGGGCTGAGTGAACCCGCCTGACAGGGATTTTAACTCGGACCCGAAGATGTCAAACCAAATACCAAGCTTCTCCATTAATAAATAATAAATAAAGCGCGTTCTGCGCAGATTGAATTCCACGAACCCACCACACACGAACCCAGGGGAATTAAACAAGATAATACACACCACACACGATACTGCTTACCTGTCTATGGTTTCTGTGGGGTGAGAGAGAGAGGGGGGGGGCGACATGTTATACGTCGTTTCATATTAAATAAGAAATGCTCTCAAAACACTGCATCGCATCAGCAAGTTAACGTGAGCTCCCGTCGTCGTCATGGTGTAAACGCTGAGAGGAATTCGTAAGATACAAACATCACCTGTGTACAAGTCCATCGCCATGGATATTGTATGGACTTAAGCTACCGACGTCTGCGATCTGACCCCGATGAATGCTTTTGAACCATCGCAAACGTTCAACACGATAACATGTACATCAAATAAATCATTCAATGCCGGCGCTCGTGGTTGCAAACACTCGCACTCGCGCGCCGACGTCAGAGCGTACGATTTACTTCAGTTCGCAGGGCACTCGCGCGCTGACGTCAGAGCGTACGATTTACTTCAGCAAGCCGAGGTTGCGGCCGAGACGCGAGAAACTGATCGTGTGTCTGAAGCAAAAATATCTGGAATACAAAAACCAACAATATCTGTGAGTGGTCCTAAAATCAATTTGAATTGTACGCGTCGCCCTAAGTTAGGTGGAGAAAAGGAAGAAAACACAAGGATAACAAAGAAAAGTAATAATTCGCCTGAGATTACCAGCAGGGGTGTGTTCCATCGGCAATCAGCTTGCTATCGCTTGCCAAGCCAACCGTTCGTTATCCACCGAGCGCTGAAGCCACAATTGGCTCCCAAGCCCATCGGTATTTGGTGATGGCACACAAATGGGGGTTCGAAGCCACCTGGTGCTCGGGGGGCTCCAGAGCTCTGTGAATGTTCCCAGACCCACACCTTCTGAGATGAATATAGGCATCTTGAGGTAATAGAGGTCTGACTTGAACCATCCAGGTTTCCATTTTGACATTGATATTTTCCTTAGTAGACCCATTTTACATGGCTACCATGGAAGATACAAGGCATGACATTACCATGAAATTCAATCTCGCGGCCTGAAGCTAAAGAAACTAGAGATAGCCAAGCCAACGCTTTGCTTTCACAAAGCAAAAAAAGGAGCTCAAAGCCATCCGCCTGAGGTATATCCTCCACACCAGTCATCTCCATCTCCAAGCCACCACCGGAGAAAGAGGATGCCTAATCATTCAGGATGAGTTCCATCAAATTATTGCCTCCAAAAACTTTCTCGGCGAACTCGACTACCTTGTCCGGCGAGTTCAGGTGGAGTTGGGACTCAGCGACCACAACCAACTGAAAGGGGCCGCACTGCTCAACCAATACACCAAGCACGGCATTGATTGTGTCACGATGACCGTCAAGCACTCCATCGCAACCGTTGGAAGGAAGTACAACATTTGTTTGGACTGTCACGTCGAGATGTCGGTTAACGCCGATACTTCAGAGCTGACTTGCGCCGAGTGCGGAAAGGTCCGAGAGTTAATAGGAACCATCTTCGATAAAGCACAGTTATACTTCCAGGAGTGGCAGAAGGTCAAATTGGGATCGTTCAACCCGAATCACCACTTTCAGTTCTGGATGGGCCACATCTTAGCCTGAGAGCTGGAGGAGGAGCGCGGAGATAAAGATTACCCCGATAATACTTATGGAGAAAAACTCCTGGAGCAACTCCGGGAAATCATTCAGCGCGATGAGAAAACCCATCGCCGACTCACAGTTGATGACATCCGAGCAATACTGAAAGAAATCTGGTAAACGGATCTGAATAAAAACTCCCCTCTTATTATGCGGCGTCTCACGGGTATTGTCCCCCCACTCCCCCGCAGCTTCATGAATTGATCTGCCAACAGGCAAAAAATCTTTTCTCGGAAACCATGAAAATTTGGGACTGGGTTCGACCCACCAAGCGGATGAACCGTCGTTATTACCCTTACCACATTTTCAAGATCCTTGATGCAATTCTTCTCGAAGATACTGGTCCATCAGCAGGAGAAGCGAAGGAGCTCTGGCAGGTCCTCCACTACATACACATGTAGGGAAGGGCTACCTACGAAAAATGTTATGGGGAGTGGGAAAAAATTTGTTTAGAGCTTCCTGAGATAGAGTGGGCTGCCACTAACCGGTAAAAACCCCAGTGGCACCGGGTAAAAGCCCAGTGGCACCAGGTAAAAGCCAAGTGGCACTGGACGCTTTAATTCTTGTGGCTGTCAAAGGTGGCGACTGGATCATACTCTGTCACAAAGTTTGTTTTCTGTAATTCTTGAGCATAAAACAAACCCAAGATTTATTCACCGTACAGATCATATAATTTAAAGTCAAGGGTACTGTGTCGAGCACATCAATGATTTTAAATAACTCATTCGTCCATCTCTTAATATACCCCTTCTCAAAATGTGATTTCCAACAGTGGATTTGTACGATATCGCCAACTCTAAACTTTGCTTTCCTCAAATTAATTTCTTGTTCATATTCTAATTTTGTGAATGTTTCTGAGTTTGAGGGCTTCAATTTTATTCTGGAGTGAACTGTGTCATTGTAAGCATCGACAACATCTTGTATGATAGAAACCGATTTCTAATGGCCGAGATGAGTAAACTTTTTGTACAATCTCTCCTTCAAAGTTTGATTAAAACGCTGAATGACAACAGTCTTTCCTTCATTAAAGGTACTGAACAATGTAGTACCACGGGCCTTCAGAAAAGCCATAAATATTCCATTATGGAACTCTGTTCCCTCATTAATCCATAATTTCTTTGGCTTCCTTTTACTTTTACTAAATATCCCATTGAAGACTAACATAAGAGTACTTCCCCTTTTGTTTTTCAAAGGAACAACGCAGGCATATCTAGATCTCAAATCAATAACTGTTCAAGCATATTTATATCCCCTGTTATTACTAAGTTCAATTAAGTCAGTAGACCAAATGTAATCAACCTCTTTGGAATAAACCTTCCTTCTTTTAAACTTTGTAATCGTCAGTTTATGTAATTCATCAGCTAATTTCTCTACAGGCTTAATGACATCATTGTTTTTTTTTTTTTGCTTCGCTAAAGTGGAAACACCAAGTCCTAACCTCATCTTATTCACGATAAATCTATCAACTTTCTCTCTCGATGTTTGATTTCGTATCAAAGACAAATTATATACAACATTTCTCTATCGGCTTTGCATTTCTCATCCAAAGTAGTGCTATTCCCTTAATCAATATTGTGCTTCATACACACTTCATCAACCCTATTTAGAGGGTTAGACCAAGGTTTGGGATTGTCGGCTTCGTCTAATCTCTTATCCAGGTTTGTGCCAGGACCACAGAACGAATACCCCTGGTAGATGTAATTCCCCAGGAATCACAGTCGTTGTAAATTATCTGCTGATAGAAGCTTCTGTATATCTCCTCTACATTTCTGCTTCGAAATGAATTGACTCTTTTTAGTTCCACACACTGTACATATCCCTTTCTGTCTAACTATTATTTTTACTTTTTAGAATAGTGATATCTCTAGTCTCGGTTTTCTTTCTGCACTTAGCACAATGAATCATTCTAATTTAACTCATACAGCTTATAAGAAGCTTTTTTGCTTTCAACATAAACATTTGGATCTTCACTCTGCAAAAGTGGATAATGCAAAGTAGCATCTTCATACTTTCATGAAGGCTTACGATACGAATTTCTCAAATAATTTTCTTCTGTCATTTTTTAGGATTAAGATTAACAAATGCTGAAGTTGTATCTACATCTTCTCCATCAGCTAAAGCCTTCTCCTTTTTAGCAAACTCTTCTCTCAGCTTTCCTAATCTCAAAGTTTTCTCTCCTTTACCTAAATCACTCATTCTCATTGCTCTGGATACAAAAATGATAATTTTGTTGAAGAGTTTCCTCGCTCCTGCCATGTATTATATGTATTTTATTCTTTTGCAATATACGAAATATTAAGGTGAAAACATGCAACACCACCCCATCTTCCCATCATCATATCGGTTTGAAAACCCTTACTTATTACAAACAACTGTGTTTCTCTTGAATTCATAAAATAAACCATAGGTGAGGCTTTCATCGATTTTTTTTCTGATAAAAATCTTATATTCCTTGTTTGCTAATTGTGCTTCCACAAATCTCATTGGCTCTGCTGAGCGGATAATAGTCTTCCTTGCGAGAATGTTTCAATTGTTCAAGGTCTTGTAGGTTTATTGAAAATGACCAATTATACCCTAAATCAGGCATATCGTATCCCCCAGATGCTACTCTCATATGGACAACACACCCTTGTTAAAAAAAAAATTCTATTTTTATTGGAACGTTGAACAACGTAGTACTCGGCATTGATATTGCTATTTCTATATATTTTGAATAAATGGCCATTTTGCTTAGGGTGAGGTGTTGTGCCAAATTAATTTAATCTCACCAAATCATTATCATTTGAAGGACTCGGGTGATTGGTAAATTTATAAGAATTCCCCATATTGATATGCTCCGTAATACAATATTTCTGGTGCTCTGCCTGTGATTTTGCGTAATAGTTGGACAGGTCAATATCCAACTCTTGCGACACACTGAAGATAGTTGCAGGGATGTTGGAAAGGATGGATCTATCAGAGGCTTATCACATATGTGGCAGTTAATGCTGGTGTTATATTGTTACGAATTTGGAAGCTTACTGCACACAACAGCCAGCGTCCTTATAGCTCAGTTATATCGGTAAGTGTGTGTTTCTAGTTAGGGTCCCGTTCAGAGTCGAATGGGAATGAAATGTATGTGCGCTGCGGAGTTATTTTGATAGATAAGATTTTTACATTTTACATCACCTACCACAACAACACTGCTCTCGACATTCTTCGCGCTCGCCAGCATGCGCGCGTCTGGAATTCCATGCCTCAGGTGGTGTGCGTTTCGGTGTGGATTTCGCACCGTATATGGTCACAAAGCGTTTTGCTTCAGCTGCGCGCCAAATAAGGGTATGCGTCGTTTTCCGCTCAATGGGTGACGAGCAGACCAGAGTCGGGGCGGTCCTTGGCAAGAAGGCGGAGCCGCGACACGCGGTCCACCCAATGGGAGCAGGCCACAGAAGCGGACGGACCCCAAAAGAAAAGCGACAAAGGAGAAGCAACGAATGATTCAGTCCAGTCTGCTCGAGTGCGCGTCTCAGTCCAGTCTGCTCGAGCGCGCGTCTCTGTCCGGGTCTGCGGCCGACTGCATCGCGCGGATCCGAGGCATCTCGTCTGGCGCATTGTTGCAGGCGGTCGACAATCTCAACTGGGGAGATCATCTCGTGCCACCTGCCTGCGAGCTGGAGGAGCGTGCCAACGCCCGACACTACCCTCTGTACCTGGTGCTTGGAGTGGCCTCGTGTTGCGGGTTCGAGTCCCATTACCCCAAGATCATCGAGAACCACACGAGGTGGACAGGTCCAAGCTCGCTTCTCTCCCCTCAGCCCGTCTTCCCTCCGAGCTGATGAGGTCCATCTCTTTCTGGGCATTTGTGTGTGCGTGTGTGTGCCCTTGGCCCCGTCTCTAAGTAACAACTGTGTAAATGCTTTCTTGGCTCATTGTACATTGCATTTCTTATAGTCGTGATAACTCTGCTCTTTGTGTGCTTCCCCTCCCCGATTATTGTAAAATAAATACCCCTATTGTTGAATGTACCAGCTTGTTTCTGTGCTTCTTTCATTGGCTTAGCACGGTGCGTGTTTGGAAATTGGGAAACGGTAAATTGTGTATTTGGACCGACGGGTCTTGGTAACCATCCGCTCAGGTAACGCACGGTAACGGCTCTTCCCGCTCGAGCTCCGTCGAGGGTGTGCATTCCCCGGTAGCTTTGCTGTGTGGGTTTTTAGGTATATTGAAGTTTGGCAATTAACCATATCCCACGCAGTTGAATTATTGGCGATTCACGGTCCTGCAAGGGACCCGTGCCTTTCAGAGTTCTCCGAGAAGCATGATCCAGATTCCGGGTGTTCGGTGGAGCTGACTCTACTGCTCCACCTAGCGGTCGTGCTCACTGTCGACACCCGGCTCCACAACAATATATCTGCCAGTCTTGGTATGTCATTATCAAAAGCTTAGGGTTGCATAGGTCAGATCGCCAGAACAGCGCGTCGCTGCGTCCACTTTCCGCCGGTACTCCAGGGGCCTCCATCTGGCCATTCCCCAGGCAGATGCCTGGCCCATCCCCATCTTCGTGAGATGCCGATCAACCTGCTGCAACCACGAGGCATGTGGTCAGCCCATTGGCCTCCACTCACATGGCTCCCTCGCTGAGAGCATCTGGTGAGCAGGATCAGTATCAGAAAAAGGAGCCCCATGTCCATACAGCCGAAGCTGACACTCACAGACTATGCATAACAAATCTCATTTGAGTCTCTCTCAGCAACCGCTCGCTGGACAAAAAGTCCGACCAGCGATAGCTCCTATGAGGAGCAGCAGCTGAAATGTAAAACCTATGCAGACAAGTGAGCCTTATTCAAAAAAAGAACTGTACAACCTGTGCCTATGAATGCAGAATGCAGAATGCCTCGTCAACCAGCAACTCACGTCTCAGAAGAGACCTGGCACCAAAGGAATTAAGTCTCCATCTCGGATCCCTGGTCAGAGTCCAAATCTCACATCTGCAGAGTAAGACTGGAAACACCAAGGACCTGAAGACTTAGACTTTCATTCGCCTGCATAGGTACTGACAGCGCCACACCCCATGATTCAGTGAACCCATGACTCCCAGGCCCGACCCAGATGTGTGTTGGCCACGGGCTCACAGCCAGCAGAGACATAAATATGACTACAAAGGTAAGTGAATCTCTCCATGACCTGAACATCCTTACCACAAACAGGTACATTCAGGATCGCAGTATCCAAGATGTCATTGAAAGCCTGGATCTTAGTTTTGACCCAGGAAACCCATACTCCCAGCAGCTCCGACTCCTCATTCAGCACGTCAAGGGCCCCCAAAAGGATATCTAGAGTCTCCGCAAAGATGACTGCATCATCTGCGAAATCAAGGTCAGAGATCTTGACATTCCCAAACGTTGCATCACTCCTGGATCTCTCCCCAGAATCCAGTCCATACAATGGGTCAACTAAGGAAAATACTAATGTCTAAATGGAAATTTAGGTCATTTAAGTCAGACGTCTATTACCTCAAGACACCTATATTCATCTCAAAAGGTATGGGTCTGGGAGCATTCCCAGAACTCTGGAGTCCTCCGAGCACAAGGTGGCTTCAAACCCCAATTTCCTATACCACTGACATCAATATATCCACTGTCATCATCCCTCCTATCCACTACCTGGATATTTCAAAAGGAACCCAGATCGTATCCCTGCAATTGTCCTGAAGATGTGCTTGTCAGGATTGTCCCCCATTCTCTCAAAACTGTACAAACTGTGCCTATGAATGCAGAATGCCTCGTCAACTAGCAAGTCACGACATTCCGAGAAGACCACAATCTCATAACTGGTGCTCAGTATGGATTCCATCATTTCTGGTCTACTGGTGATGTTCTTAGTTCTTTCCCTCATAACCTGAGCACGTGAACCAGGCCATATACCGACGTGGCAAGGCCAGACTTGTAGCCCTTGACATCTCCAAAGCTTTTGTTAAAGTTTGGCAGAAGGGTCTCATTCACAACCTGAAGTCATATGGTATATCTGAGCCTTTGCTTGCAATAATCTCAGACTCTCACAGATCACCAAATTTTTGTGGCATGAGGGTCAACTACTGCAGCCCATAATATTAATACAGGTGCTCCCCAGGGCTTAATGTTGGGGACTTCTTTGTTTTACTTTACATAAATGAGCTGCCTGACAACATTTCATCTTGGCTAGCCATTTTTGCTGACAACAACCATGTACACTACTTATTCTTGCTCCCTGCATGCATCACTGCCTTCAAGCCAGCATCAATCTAACTCAGGACCTTGAGAATGCCATTAAATTGGAAAAAAGACTGGTTCATCAGCATCAATTAAAAGAAGACCCATCTGCTATCTGTGTCCAGGTCAAGATAACTACTCTTTCTCACTCACTGGTTATGGACCAAACACCACTACAAAAAAAAAAAAAAAAAAAAAAAAAAAAAAAACTTGATGGCACCTGTCTTCTTGGTCTCGACATCACTTCTTGCCTTGGTTGCGATAAGTACATTTCTGGCATTGCCAAAAAGAGCTTCCCAGCAACTTGGCTGCTTGCATCAGGCTCACTGATACTTCCCTACCAAAGCCTCACTGCACCTGTACAAGACCACCACACCTCGTCATGGAATACTGTCGTCACATCTGGGTGGGTGCTCCGACTCATCTTCTGTTCCTTCCTGACAGAATTTAAGAACGAGTTGTTTACCTGGTCGGCCATGATTGGGCATCATCTCTGGAACCTTTCTCAGTTCACCATTGTGTCTTCTCCAGGTACTACAATGGAAGATGCTCAAAGGGCCTTTCACGAGTTGTCCTTCATTTATATACTTTAATGCATCTACACATTTGGCAGCCTCTGCACACCCCCACAGAGTATTACGTTTCTCAACTTAACACAGTGTACAACATTCCTCCATTTTTTCCCCACACATTTCCCCACCACAACTCTGGAATTCCCGTCCTGCATCGTCTTTCCTAGCAACGTATAATCTTTCCCAGTTTCATGGGTGGTCCCATTCCTTAAAGTCCTCACTTGTGAGGAAAGACTGAGAAAACTGAATCTTCCGACGAATCTATCGCCGTGCACGCGGAGACACGATTGAGACCTGAAAGATGCTCAATGCTTCCATAACTAGAGGACAGTCTTTCAAACTCCCAAAGCTGAAGGTCAATAAGAATGTACGGCAGCCAAATCACATGACCAATTAATTCTTTTTTTTGTGGACCATTTTATCCTGAGCCGACCCTCAAAAATTCATATTGATCAGATGTAGCGTTCTACATAAGCAATGATGACGTCATAACGAAGTTACTTATGACATCATCAAAACATCACACATTCCCCGAGTACTTGCCGTGTGCAAAGTTTTGATTTTTTTCGTTGGTGCGGTTTCAGAGATAGAGGTCCAAAGTTTTTCCAACATGGCTGCCACACCACGTGACCCATGAGGTCATAATTAAAACATTCTACATGAGTAGTTGCACATATGGTGAAAAACAAGCAGTTGAAGAAAAACACGAAAGTTGTGTGTGGATAAACAGCCAGTCAGGCCCAAACGAAATACCCACCCTTTCAGCGAGAGTAATAATGACTGGACCCGAGTTAGCACAATGCAGAGTTCAAGTTACAGTCAAGATCTTCTCCACCACCCTCAGAACAAGCATAACTTGAGGAAAATGTATTACTCCACCAGGATATGGATATAGATGATTGAAAAGACCTGCATCAAAAAGGTTACCGAAAAAAAAAATAAAAAATTATATATATATATTGTTACGGATCTGGAAACCATATGCATTCACACATACAGATGTCCCAAGTCAGTTATTCCGTTAAGTACATGTGAGACAGGTCCCTTCCTTTTGTCTAGTGGGAGAATCAAAGGTGTGCGTTAGATGTAATA
>NC_140968.1:98492726-98602726 GCF_056783735.1 Eptatretus burgeri | reverse complement strand
CGCACTGGAAGGAACACTCTTAAACACCGCTCAACGCGATTGAATCAGATCATAAATGAAGAGGAGGAGGTCATCACAGGGATTGACCTAAGTCAGCACAATATCCTACTGAGGAAATAAAGGATGTACACCATGACCACAAATAAATAATCAAAGGTAAATTGCAGGCGGCGATTGCAAAGTTCCACCAAGGTTTAAATTTTCGACGACAAAAACATACCTGTATACAAAGGTTGTTGCGGTACCTATGGGTAGCTCGATGTATATAACGCAATCGATGTACATGAAGTGTAGTATACGTGGATATGCTAGGATGGTGTTGCCACGCAGTTGCGAAAGGCCAAATGACCCAATCATTCATTCGACTTATTTTGCCTCACAACCATTATGAGTTAAAAGTTGAACTATCAGTCTATCTCTTCACAAAGTCCAAGTCATGCAGTCCAAAAGGAATATCCGCCCAAGGTAGCACCCACCTACCATTGAAAGCACAAAACAAAAGAAGGTAAAAGCAAAATAATGAACTCCTTCAAAGCAAATCACCACAACTCGATGAAATTTGACCACGCAATTATCGATAATCTGTCCGTCACAGTCACAAACACCAAGATGCAACACTCGATGGAAAAAAAAAAGGATCACATCGAGAAGGAAAACGCGGCACGCATAAACACCGTACGTCCATGCTGAGTACAAAACAAGCATCACGGCCGCAGGACCTTTCCAAGGTGCCGACGCTCATGATGAGCTTCCAGGACGACATGTGATGCCTGGAGGTGGAGAAATGTCTTCCTTGTGTATTGCAGGCCACAAGTAGCAGAATGGTACGTATTCCTGTTGTCGAGGATCCGAACAGAGGGTTAGTGCTGTTCGCAGATCAGCTCATTCCAGATGCCTTTCATTGCAAAATATACACATCAAGTAATTAATCATCTGGAACCAATCATTATCAAAGGTCGACTGTCTAACGTCATCCCAAATATACCCTGGGAAAACAATACAAGCGTCCGATCCTTTGTTGCCCATCAAATGCGCGCACCAGTTCAACAGAAGATAACGATGAGGAAGTTTGGGCTCGGTCAGTAGATACCTGACATGCTTGAAATTCTTCACTCGTGATTGTGCCGTTTGCCATCAAGGTGTAAAAGGAAACAGAAACGAGGATTGCACAGAAATCCCTGGACAAAGTAATTTAACGTGGACAACGCGGGACATGTCGTGCTATGACTGGGTTGGTGCTGAAGGTGTGACTATCGATTCAGGAATCTCAGCTGGTGGCAAAAAGTGTGCGGTCTCTGAGCCTCCAGAAGCCGAAGCAGCCTGAACATCTACTGCTGGGAGACGAGGTGGAGGGACAACGGGTGGACAGATAGGAATAGGTACTGTGGCCGATGCAGTACGGCGCAGCAGGGATGGCTTGCTCGATGGATGTCGCCGGATAGTGGCCACACGCAGTGAGGTGTTTTGTGGTCGACATGGGGCCAAGGCAACACGTTGCTGCCCAACGTCAGGAGGCGAGGCACCAGAATGCCGCATATGACAGTAGAGTTCAACTGGGGGTGGTGGACAAGACCAAGATCCATGGATGGCTACGGGAACTTCCCCATCACCACTTAACGAACTGCAGTCGGAATCTGTCAAAATAAAAAATATATATATACATGGTCAAAAAAAAGACACATGAACACTCAGATACATAACAGATACTCAGCTGTAACACTCAAACAGCTTCCATTTACAATGAATTATTATGATCACATTTAAACCGATGCAAGAAAGCAAAATCTATGGAAGAAAATATTTACAAAATGGTTGTTGTAAAATACTGGTCTTCAATAAGCAGCACCAATTGTGGCAACTCGTGACAACTGGTATTTTCACTGGTCCTCAATATTAAGCACCACGGATCGAGCAGGTACTTAGTTCAGAATGCATTTTCCGTTTGGCGACATTGATCAATGGGACAAGCGTACCTGAAGGCAGTACCAGAATCAGATCTCCAGTTACATCAGTTGGCTTGACCAATGGCTACATCATTAAATATACATCAAGGTATATTCAGTGGTGCCAAGGAAGCTAAATGGTTGGGACCGATGGCACTGAACGGTTAAGCTGGGAGAATAGGTCTCACCATGAGTGGAGACCGTGTCATCCGTGCACACAGGAGTACTGCCAGGAGTGCTGTGTTCGCTCGTCCCAACATTCGCATCGACATCTTGCGTCGTCAATGCCAGCATCAGCTCTCGGCTATCTTCACTCACGTCCTGCACAGTCTGCAATTGCAAACAGCAGATCAAAAATAAACAAATAATTAAAAACAGATAAGCCAGGATTGTCAACCAGATCTTGACAATAAAAATAAAAATCAATCAGGGAACCAGATTTAAAAATAATAATAATAATAATAAAAAAAAAATACGAAGTATGGCACAAACTTAGTGAGAAGCTTCAGAAAGACTTCATGTTATGTGTATGTCATTATTCAAATACTGGGCTGGATAAATGGGTGTTGTGCAAGGGGTGGAGGACACAAGCAATCAAGAACAACCAAGCCAACTGATGTAGCAAAGCACAAATCACAGCAGTCATGCAAGCAAAGTACAATACCACAACTACAATTACAACGACAACTGCTCGCAAAGTGGAACTACAATCGCAAGAACTGTCTTGGTCGGGTGCACGAGGAATGAATAAAGGAAACGTATAAACAGATCATTTAACACGTTTGAGAGCCATATCTAGAAATATCTTTGGAGTGTTTAGGCTTTGCGACATGACGAGGACAGTTATAAACTTGGATCCTTCCAATCACTTCTCAGAAGCCATGGCTATTTAAATGGCCTCTTCACCTTACAAAAAGCTGGACTACCTCCAACTTTACCTCCTGTAGCAGTACAAGTTAGAATATTCAAGTAATTTTGCTTTGAGATGATCATATAGAAGTAGGTGGCCTACCAATGATCCCATGAAATTGCACCACCTTATGACCAATGAGCCCACTCCATGAGAGAGATGGCTTCTCTCCTCCCTCCCCTCCACAAATCCCCTCGTTTGAAAAATCACTGTGGAGACTTGTCTTATGTTTATAACCCCAAATCAAAAGCTCTTTTAGAAGGAATATTCAAAAATAAAAATCTCCAATGTGGCACTTGCAGATAAATTCCATTATCAATTGGGAGGGAGCGCTGTGCAATAATTGATCAACTAATTGAGTAATTGATTAATTTTATGATTATG
This sequence comes from Eptatretus burgeri, assembly GCF_056783735.1. Taxonomy (NCBI): domain Eukaryota; kingdom Metazoa; phylum Chordata; class Myxini; order Myxiniformes; family Myxinidae; genus Eptatretus; species Eptatretus burgeri. Next base: position 98,599,489 of record NC_140968.1, on the reverse strand, counting down.
TATTTATTATAATTATGCAATCAATTGGCTAATAGCACAAAAAAAAACACCGCCGTTTCAGCTGAATTTGTAACTTTTTGAAAATTAAGCAATTCATCGAAAAATGAATAGTTATTCAATAAATCAAAATCACTTGTTCACCGTCGTGTCCAAATATCAGGTTCAGAGCTCAAAAGGTGCCCGAGATATTGCCCAGATGATAAAGAAAAATAAATAAGTAATTAATAAATCAATAATAAAGTAATTAATTAACTGATGAACCAAAAAAATTTAAAAAAAAAAAAAAACATTTCACTTTTGTGCACAAATTTCAGTTTCCTAGATCAAAGGATGGCCGAGATATCGCCCGGACAAACGGAGTGAAAACAGAGTACGCCCTTTTGGTACGCATCATCACCGGGCGCGGAAGGCCTTCGTCGCCCGGCGATGACGTCGTGCAGCGCCTGGAGATGGAGTAGGGAGGGGTGGAGTCCAATAGTGACCACACAATGCAAGGGGCAACTTTAAAACATGTCATGCATCAGAAGGATCTGGGGCTGGTTGAGGGTTAGGGTTCCAGGGTGAGATCGGTTTAACTGTGCAGAGTGGCTGAGGGAGATCAGGTTATCAGGATGGAGAGCTACCTGACTAGGAAGCATTGTTGGGGGTGGTGGGGAGGGATGGGGAACAGCTCCATAGTCAGGAGGAAAGTTAGGGAAGAAGTGAGGTTGGAGTATTTCTATGGAATGACTGATGGTAAAAACAGAACGTTGATGGAGGGATGCTAACTGCCGTGGGAAGCAAAGAGAAGCCGACGTTTCGGGCAATAAACCTTCATCAGAGTGAGCAAAAACAATAAGCATTTTGCTCTGACAAAAGACGAATGCATATTATATACCAGGAGATTTCTCACATCAGGCCCTGGTCATTCAGGACAAGAGGTTGTGTTCACACCTTGGTATGTGTATCATCGGTGCAGGAGCTATGATTCTGGCCAGAGGCACTTCCCACCAGAGCTTTGGTCTCGCGACGTCGCAGCGTGTTCACCATGGGTTGATCGTAAGGACCGGGACGGCTCCAGTCCTGTCCCCAACATGCAACAAATAGACATCGATGCTTTGCTCAACACACCCACAAGGTATTCAGTTTCCTGTGTCCCTCATGAGCTTGGTAGCAGTCATCGAATCCCAAGATGAAGTCTTGGCAGATTAAATATTTGAAGACATCCCATAAACACTCAAGTACTTCCAACATTTTGGAAGCCAACACAAAAAGTAGATGAGGACAAATTAAGTGATCAGTATTGTAAAGAATGGCTGACAAGACGGCACACGTGCCTTCGTAGGGTCAAGTCGAGGTCAGATTCTCAACCAGATAATAAAACTGTCAGAGTGGGAGATCAATGAATGTGCCATCCATTCAGATTTATGGTAAGCTTGGCACCAGGCCTGCTGGCATCGATTGTTGGGGGATATTAGAGATCTCTCGGCACCATTCGATGAAGAGGCTGCAAGTTATCACCAGCATCATGGCCAAATTTCTGCCACAACCTGGCCCAGAGAGATGGGTCAATTTGCTTGCTGAAGCCCCAGCATAGCACCCCAATGATCTTTGAGGTCATGGGAGAGATGATTATGATGATGATGATTATAGAAAATGGCAATAAAAAAAATAAAACAAAACAAACCTTCCAAGTAGGAATGGAGTTTGAGGGGAGGAACCCAGTGACCACAGATGGACAGAAGGGACGCAATTCCCGTGCAAGGGAGAGGCTAGAAGTCCGGCTCGGGAAATGAGCTTTTGGTGGAATGCAGCCCTCACAGCACACCCAGGGCTATGTCACAGAAAAGGGATGATGGCATACATGCCACAGGGAAAACAAGCCACATATAGGGAAAGGAGTAGGTGCGTGGAAATCGGGTAGACACGTGGGACAGAAGATCGATGAACAGGTGAAGTGGAGTGTTTTGGGATGGAAAGCATGGAGTGGGAAGGAGAGAAATGAAATTAAAAAAAAATAAATTATAATATAACTGGGAAACAAAAGCTCAAAAGTCACAAATAAAATCAAATAAAAATCAGTAAGGTGGCAGAGTAAATTAAATAAGACCATGACGGGAGATAAGAGGCTGTGGAACCAACCCTGAGCACAAGTACTTCGACCCTTTTTTTTTGTGTACAAAGTTGAGGCTCATATATATATATATATATATATATATATATATATATATATATATATATATATATATATATATATATATATATTTTAATACTTCTCCTTTGATTCCCTATATCCATGTCATAATCCCATGACATGGGATAAATTCCCAAGTTCCTTGCCACACAGCTATTAAAAGAGGTCCACAGACAAAACGTACGGTGGTTGAACTATCACAAGGCAGAGGTGATGGCGGCTTTGAGCAAGCGACATCCTGTGACAGAAAGCCAGAATCATGTGAGGAGACGGAGGAGAGCCGCGTGTGCGGTGGTGGAGGTGGTGGACAGGGAAAGCCGCGTGGACGCAAATGGCAACCCTGCACTGCAGAACCACTCGATTGTGAATCGCTGCTTTGGAAACTCGTCGAGCTGGGGTGGCAAGGCAATAATAAATAAATATACAATAATATACAAATCATCTCGATAGAGGAAATCGTGCACACATTTCTCATACAATTACAACAACAACAACAACAACAACAACAACAACGGCACTCGGGAGAGCGGATACCTCCACCAGGCAAAAAAAGTTTACGTTTTGTATCCCACTGAGAGGCCAGATCTGCATCTGGACCTTGATAAGATCAAATCGGCTTGTTCTCGTCACCTACCCAGCTCATCCACAAAGTTTTGGCCAAATCTGCCCATAACTGAGTTATCGTGCTATACTGTACTGTATATCATTTTTGGGCCCATCTCGCAATTGTAAAGAATCATTTCGATATCAATTTTTTTTTTTTAAAAGAAGAAGTTGCAGATCTTAATCTTCACGAAAATCTAATCACTTTGTCCTTGACACAAACCCAACCTGTCCAACAAGTTTCATCCAAATCCATCCATAACCTTTTGAGTTATATCCTGCTGACAGACAGGGGTGAAGAGAGGCAACAACAAGAAGAAGTAGAATGGCGGGCAGTGGAGCGCATACCTCCGCCAGGCTGCACAGTTTATTTTTGATATCCAACCGATAGATCTGATCTGGATCCCGACCTGAACCAAAATGTAATCAGCCTGTTTCTGTCACCTAACCAACTCATCCACCAAGTTTTGCATAATCTGTCCACAACTGAGATATCCTGTTCTCAGACAAACAAACGGGTGAAAACATAACCTCTGCCGACCTTTGGTAGCAGGGGTAACACCACCACCACCTGCTACACCCAAACAGACTCACCTGCACATGCTCGACTTGCGAGAACTGTTGCTGCTGGGAGACGAAGGTGGTGTTTGGTAAGTCCAGGTGAAGTCGGACCCTTTCATATCAGCTAATACCTGCATAGAATGGGCATGTCGGGTCCGTCTATATAAGCATGCTTAAAACACAGCGATGTCGAGTTATTGTGGAAAGGTTTGACAAAAAGAGAAGCCAAGAGCAAAACATTTTGGTTGATGGAGCATTGCAATCGACCTGATCTGAAATAAGAACCCCCAAACAAATTTCTCCCAATTTATACTCAATGGATGGCAAGCCAGCAAACACCTTCAAACAATATCAGTTACACATTTTAAAATAAATAAATCGTAGTGCAAGAAATCGAGTCCAGTTACCAAGTTAAGTTATGATGAGTGGTGATGGTGGTACCTGCTCGCTGGAAGGTGGCAGGCAGTGAGGATCCATGGTCAATTTTCTCAAATCCTCCAAAAGAATCTGCAGGTGTGTGACCTCTTCAAGCATGGCCACTTCCTCATTCTGCCAGTAAAAAAAAAAACCTGAGTGTGCACATCACGGAAGCCCCCCCACCCATGGCAGGAGAGCACACACCACTAAGCTTTGACCCAAGTGTCAAAAACCAAAACATGCTCTGCATGAAATAAAATGGGTAAACGTTGGACAGCGCTTGCCCAGATTAATCAATGTGTGTGCAGTCCTTCAGATGGACATTATACCGAGCGACCCATCGACCGGCATTCGTCGGTGGACGATAACGATCCCACGTTGTCATTTGCGGAGTCTACGAGTTCTCATCGACACCCTGAACAAGTAAACAATTCCTGCCATAACGTATAGGGGCACTGCAGCTGCACAGCGAGTCAAGCTACCCACAGCAGTATGCTGCATAAGAAAGAAGAAGCAGTGTACCCTCAAGCAATTTTGCAAGTTTTTCTAGATTATGTTGGAGAAACTTCATGAACAATATGAAGTCGAGCAGTTTGCATACAATGTTTTGCTTAGAGATGTCACACATACATCGACATGTACACATTATGTGTCTGACAAGACAACTCTGTCAGCGATGAGCATACCCTCATGGTATGTCAAATTTGTTCAGGTTATCAAAGTTTGTACTTTGTCTCCACGTGAATGCCAGTGGACGATTTGGTCATTCAAAATGCATTTGGACAAACATGTGATCGAGTGGAAACACCGAAGGGTTGTGGAAGTTAGCAAAGGAATCACAAACGAAATCACAAAGACTGACAAAGAAGGGTCATGCAGAGTTAAAAGCAACACAAAAAGACGTTGGGATTTGATAATGTGCAGTTTGAAAGCTTGCAGGTACGACAGCGAGATAGGAAGGTAGGTTGGTCCAGAGGTGGGGAGACAAGTGAAAACAGAGGAATGAAGGAGGGCAGACATGCCAGACAACAGGAGAGAAATCTTTACAAGGCGATTGACCACGACCCACGGAGAGGAGCTTCATTCCACAAATATTACGCAAAAAGAGAAGCAGCAGCCGACACACACACATATATATATATATATATATATATATATATATAGCTATATAACACATATATATATATATATATATATATATATATATCTATATATCATATATATATATATATAGCTATATATATATAGCTATATAACATATATATATATATATATAGCTATATAACATATATATATATAGCTATATAACATATATATATAGCTATATAACATATATATATATAGCTATATAACATATATATATATATATATATATATATATATATATATATATATATATATATATATAACATATATATATATATATATATATATATATATAGCTATATAACATATATAACATATATATATATATATATATATATATATATATATATATATATATATATATATATATATATATATATATATATATATATAGCTATATATATATATATATATATATATATATATATATATATATATATAGCTATATAACATATATATATATATATATATATATATATATATATATATATATATATATATATATATATATATATAGCTATATAACATATATATATATATATATATATATATATAGCTATATAACATATATATATATATATATATATATATATATATATATATATATATATATATATATAGCTATATAACATATATATATATATATATATATATATATATATATATATATATATATAGCTATATAACATATATATATATATATAGCTATATAACATATATATATATATATAGCTATATAACATATATATATATATATATAGCTATATAACATATATATATATATATATATAGCTATATAACATATATATATATATATAGCTATATAACACATATATATATATATATATATATATATATATATATATAACATATATATATATATATATATATATATATAACATATATATATATATATATATATATATATATATATATAACATATATATATATATATATATATATATATATATATATATATATATAGCTATATAACATATACATATATATATATATATATATATATATATATAACATATATATATATATATATATATATATATATATATATAGCTATATAACATATACATATATATATATATATATAGCTATATAACATATATATATATATATATATATATATATATATATATATATATAGCTATATAACATATACATATATATATATATATATATATATATATATATATATATATATATATATATATATAGCTATATAACAAGAACTATATATATAGCTATATAACAAGTACTACAAGAACTTGCTTCTAAAAAATAAACATAAGAATGTTGTGCGAGTGTGCCCGTGTAGGATGAGCAATAAGCAAGGAAGCATGCAAACAAATCGTAGTGGTAAAACAAATAAATAAACCCCGAGAAAGGTTGGATACTACGAATCGAAAGTTGCCGGAATGGTGCGATATTTACCACGCTGGCCACGAGACCGCCGGGAATTTCGAACCCGGCCGAAACAAGTGCAAGAAGAGATGGAATGACAACGAGAATGCCGCAGCCAAGAAACGGGCGAAACGAGATTCGTGGCACGAGAAGCCATCGATGCTTGAAGGAATGGATCATTTCGGTTTATTCGTCTAACTGACTGCAAAGCGATCTCAATGCTTTCCGGCTGTGTGCATCTCATGGGATCGTGATGAAATTGTCAAGGCAATGTCGTGAGCACTTGCTATGGTCAAACGGTTGAGGCAGAGTATTGAGGAGGATAAACTGCTGAATCATAGCTTTAATGCAACTCGAACAATAATATCCCCCTTCCGCCACACGGCGGGTGATAAAAACTGGCGTCCTACAAGTAAATTGCAATTGTTGGCATCTCAAAAAGCTGCTGAAATGACCACACTCGGTGACATTGCAATTAGAGCCTCTACTTGGAGCCTGGTTTGTTTGGCAGTCCGATTCTGACCCTGGCAAAGTCATGCCAAAGACTAAAAATTGTTAGTGTTGCTTCCTTGCCTGATGCTAAGCATTTGGAAGATAGGGAATTGATAAACCCTGATGGTTAGTATTGTTGGGAAGGGGGGGGGGAGGAGGAGGGAAGGAGATTGCCCCGTTATTGCCCTGCTGACTGCGGAGAGAAAAAAAGTCATCTAAGAGATGGTGTTGCCGGCACTCGGATTGCTCCGGGATGTTACATTACTTCCCCCAAGGCCACCGGCTGTGTTTGTCTGAAGTAAAGTCTGGTGTTGTCCAATGTCCCATGTTTGTGCATATGGCAGCTTGATACCCTGGTTCAATTTTTAAAAATATTTTTGTGAAAGATGCTGCAAAAAAACAAACAAAAAAAACCTGTGGATTGGTGAATATACAAACTATACAAACGATGCAGAACGAAGTCCACCATGGCTGAGGATTCGGGCCATGAAGACCCACCAAGCTCAATGTTTCCCACTGTCCATGTGAGAATTTCGTTTGACACTACGAGAGATTGATTATCCACGAGGCTCGGGGCAGTTTGTGACAAATGACATTAAGATCACGTTTCCTCACTCCAGGTTTTATACGTGTGCGCATTTCTCAAACACTCCAGTTTCGGACCGATGGGTCGCTGGGAGCGCGCACACACACACACACACACACACACACACACACACACACACACACACACACACACACACACACACACACACACACACACACACACACACACACACACACACACACATCACGTCATGGGGTGCGCGCAAGCATGCAATTATACATGACGCACGTCACGTTCAGAATGCTACCACCTCCATAAAAGGCATTTAAGCACCGACATAGAGTTGTACTGTGCTAAGCTTTGACATTCATTACCCTTGTAACAAACCAAGGTTTTGATAATTTCCCAGAATCAGGGTGATAAATGCAAAAGAAGGTGACGCAAGGGTGCGCGGTTTGCGGCACAAACCACAACAGGTTGTAACATGCAGACGAAGGAGCAGAAACGACCGCGTTCCTCAGTGAGAGCACGACGCGCCGCCTGCTTCTCCGTGTCCAACAGCACAGCACACAACTCACCCACCTCAGCCAGGGCAGAGTCCAGCTGGGGTTGTGCCTCCCCCTTGCCTGTTGCAAACAAGCATCTGAATAACCCAACAAATGTATAAAAATGCACAAGACACCTGGTACATCCTTAAAACGAGCAAAGATTCTGCAAACTGTGGCCGCGTGAGGTGCTGTCATCGACCTCGGCATCTCCTCTCAGGAGCCGGCCGGATCAAATTTCACACCCAATTATCGACTTTTTAAGACAAATCCCACTCTGGAACGTGACGTGCTGTAAAGATAGGGTTTAAACAAACTCGGAGTGACCCAGTGCGAGTCGCCTACCTTTCCTGATTTTCTTTTGCAGTTTGTGGCTTTCCAAGGATCTCCTCTTTATCTCATGTCGGGCTCGTTTGTATTCTGTGTCAACACAAGCAGTCGTCACATCATGGGATGTTCCTCTTTGGAATGATGTAAACATCAGTATCAATATATGGAGCTCCTTTTAGGTAGACTTGTACAAAAAAGCTGCCTATATCAATGTTAGAGCTTCAGGACATGTGCAGAGAAAGCCAGGGGGGGTGGGGTGGGAGGAGGATAATAAATTGCATATTTACAGGTGAGAGGTATGTGTACTGACCTTTGAGAGTCTATCCAGGATTCAAATTTCGACCCAGATATGAACCAACACTGATGTTTTGAATGCAAGGTGAGGCATCGATGTGTGCACGGGCATCGGTAGAACGTTAAGCCGGTTTCCCCGTATGCTAACATTAGTTGGTGGATGTTAAATATCCCATGGTGTTCCTCACAAAGCGTTTAAGAGCTATTGCCGAGACCCTGAACAAATTACTAATTCCTCCCATCTTCAGTCAAATGTCAGGCTTGGCCAGCCCGTTCGTGAATGGCTTGGGACACAAGTGGCCACCAGGATCCCCACCCCCTCCTCCCACCCACCCACTCAAAAAGGGCAGAATAATTGGGGCCATTAAAATGGTAGCAATAGTCAAAGATCCAAAGCACTGTCCTACTGTCCTCACTCCATCAAAATAGTAGGAGACCACTGGTTCTCAATTCAGCCTTTCCTCCCCTTGTACTGTTACGGATTTGGAAGCCTCTTGCACACAGACAGTCAGCAGCCCGCGCAGTTCAGTTATTTCGTTAAGTACGTGTGTATAGTTAGGGTCCCGTCCCTATGTTTAATGGGTGATTAAGTGTATGTGCGCTGCGAGTTATTTTTTAGTTAGAATTAACAACATCCCCCTTTCCCTCCTGCCACCATCGGCCTTCCTCAAGAGCATGCGTGCAGAGCACAGACGTGGGCAGAGCTTCCATCGCCTCAGATCGGAGCCCCGCTCCAAAAAAAAGGGCATGGAGTGTTTCCAATGCCCAATGAGCGAAGGGCGAGCATCGCACGCATGCTCCAGCCAATGAGAAGCCAGAATGCCCAGGAATAAGTCGGGTGACACTGTCTGTGTGGCTTGGTCTTGGTCGTGGTTCAAGCGGTCTTGGTCTTGGTGGTCGCGCGGTCGGTCGAGTGAGAAGGGTTCGTGTCTGGGCTCATCGCCATAGCTCCTGTTTCGCCCCACATTGGGCGCCGTATCCTCATCGCCGAGTCTGGAGTCTCGGCTGCTCGCCATCCAAGCTCCCACGGACCACGGGTCCCACACGTGCAGTCGCGGGCCTAACCGCACGAGGGGGCCAGGTACCGACAGGACCCTGGTCCCCTGCTCGCCTTTACCTCCTGGGCTGAGGGGCCGAATGAAGACCCACGGGGTCCATTTTTTTTGGGTGCGTTTGTCTGCGGGTGGCCAGTCTTTAAGTAGAATTTAGTGCTTTTGCTCACTGTACATTGCCTTCCTGATATTCGTGATCAAGTCTGCACTGTGTCTTATTATTGTAAATAAATATCTGTTAAATGTTCCAGTTCGTTGCCTGTTGTTTCTACCATTAACCCAGCACGATGCGGGCTTGAGTAGTAGTAAGGCCGTTTGTGCCATAAATTGTTCATTTGGACTGACGGATCTTAGTAATCCCTGCTCGGTTTACACCCGGATCAGGCTCGGTAAACTGCCCGTTCCGCTCGAGGTCCGTGGAGGATGTGGTTTTTCCCAGTAGTTAGACGACGTGGGTATTTAGGTATATTGAAATTAGGCAATTAACCCTACCCCACGCCGTCAAAATATTGGCGACCACGGTCTGCTAAGGGACCCGTGACCTTTGGAGTTATCCAAGGGTTACGACCTTGCAATTCCGGGTGTTCGGTGGAGACGACCCTACTGCTCCACCTAGCGGTCACTCCTCGCCAAACGACCCCCGGCCCACAACAGTACTTCCTCATGCGGCAATGAAGAATATAATCTGGAAGAGTTGGTTATAAAGGATGGTCATGCTGTTCCTGCACATAATCAAAAGAAAGAGCATTCTGAAAGAAAAAAAAGACATTTCAGAGACGAAAAACAAATCAACGTGGTGTCGAGTATGGGATTTTAACTCGGGATGACAGCATCATCAGCCATGTGCACACAATACGAGCCACTATGAAGTGGCACCGGACCCGGCTTAATGGTGAAAGCATGCACGAGGTCGGCGGGTTGAACCTGACCCCAGCTCTGTGGTTTGAATCAGACTCCAGCTGAATCGTGCCAATAAAAAAAAATAAATAAATAAATAAAAACAGAAAATGGTGCACACTGCTTCCTTACTCGGCATTCAAGGATGGAGCACAAACACTCATAGGTTGGCAACCATTGCATAGGATTTATGGGCCCAAATGGCCTCCTGTGTTGAAGTTTGTTGTAAGGGAAGTCGTGCTATCAAGTGGAATATCTAGGAATACTCTGAATAGACAGCTTTATTTATCCTTTAGTCTTTGCTTTGAACAAAAAATCAGATTTGCAGCATCTGCATTCATTTGTGCCATTTCCCATACTGCATTTCAACAATATGTTTAACAGACAAGAAGGGTACCAGGAAGGCTTGGTCAATCAAGGAGATTAGCGCCATCACTCATACAGAAGGAAGTTGGTCACTGTAAAATGCAAAATAAAGTGCTATTCATTTAAAGGACTCCTGGGTTCTTCCTCTTGCTTGGAGAAACACATTTTCAATGTCTAGAAGCCCAGGGTGGCCAATCCGTTTCAAGATTAGTCACGGCCTTAATCTTGCTGCACTGTAGGGAGGTGGTCAAGTTAAAGGGGCAGAGGAGTCTGAGCAAGTATTTGCACTGAAGCCTTTTCAAGAAGAGAGTTTACCATGCTGGTATCCATGTACGTGGGTCGGTTTTACAACGAGAATGAGAATGGGCCGTTTTGAAGGATGCCAAATGATAGGGTCCTGGCACAACATGAGACATGTGCACCTGGATTCAAGGCATCAAAAGAGAATCCATCACCACTCCTTTGTAACAATGCAGTGGCAGACAGGAAAGCCAGACTCTGTCAAGACAATGGCAGTATGGATCCTCCTCGATCTCCTTCATCCTTGTAAATATTTTACTTTTGAGCATTACAAGGGCCATGTATTTATTGTTACACACAAGAGGAGTGGAGCAAGCTGAGATCTGTGTTTACATGGTGTGAAATTGGTCAGTTACACACACACTTGTGCGCAGCCTTGAAACTGCTACTTGCATCATTGGTTACGGATGTGGCCATGCCGCCGATGCAGTGCCCCTATTACCAGTACACTGGTACTCATTTCGCCGACCTAGGAAGGATGGGAGGCTGTCAACCCCACCTGGTGTGAATTCAGCGACAGACGGGGCTCAAACTCAGGACCCTAGGATCCCAAGCCAGCCAAATTGTCAGTTATGGGTGACAAACTTTAATATTCACAAATCACAAACATTGATATGCTTTCACGTTGTATTTGCAACATCGTCCCTCATTTTAAGAGGGCAGGGTGGCATTTTTGGTTTCCAATGTCGATCCTGAAATTTGGAAAGTTATTTTTGTTTTTTCCTATTTTAAATGTGCTTCATACAGTGGGGAGAACAAGTATTTGATACACTGCCGATTTTGCAGGTTTTCCCACTTACAAAGCACGTAGAGGTCTGTAATTTTTATCATCGGTACACTCCAACTGTGAAAGACGGAATCTAAAACAAAAATCCTAAAAATCACATTGTATGATTTTAAAATAATTAATTTGCATTTTATTGCATGAAATAAGTATTTGATCACCGACCAACCAGTAAGTATTCCAGCTCTCACAGACCTGTTAGTTTTGTCTTTAAGAAGCCCTCCCATTCTCCACTCATTACCTGTATTAACTGCACCTGTTTGAACTCGTTATCTGCATAAAAGACAGCTGTCCACACTCAATCAGACTCCAACCTCTTCACAATGGGCAAGACCAGAGAGCTGTCTAAGGACATCAGGGACAAAATTGTAGACTTGCACAAGGCTGGGATGGGCTACAGGACAATAGGCAAGCAGCTTGGTGAGAAGGCAACAACTGTTGGCGCAATTATTAGAAAATGGAAGAAGTTCAAGATAACAGTCAATCTCCCTCGGTCTGAGGCTCCATGCAAGATCTCACCTTGTGGAGCCTCAATGATCATGAGAAAGGTGAGGGATCAGCCCAGAACTACATGGCAGGACCTGGTCAATGACCTGAAGAAAGCTGGGACCACAGTATCAAAGAAAACCATAAGTAACATACTACGCCATCATGGATTAAAATCCTGCAGCGCACGCAAGGTCCCTCTGCTCAAGCCAGCGCATGTCCAGGCCCGTCTGAAGTTTGCCAATGACCATCTGGATGATCCAGAGGAGGAATGGGAGAAGGTCATGTGGTCTGATGAGACCAAAATAGAGCTTTTTGGTTTAAACTCCACTCGCCGTGTTTGGAGGAAGAATAAGGATGAGTACAACCCCAAGAACACCATCCCAACCATGAAGCATGGAGGTGGAAACATCATTCTTTGGGGATGCTTTTCTGCAAAGGGGACAGGACGACTGCACCGTATTGAGGGGATGATGGATGGGGCTATGTATCGCGAGATCTTGGCCAACAACCTCCTTCCCTCAACAAGAGCATTGAAGATGGGGCATGGCTAGGTCTTCCAGCATGACAACGACCCGAAACACACAGCCAGGGCAACTAAGGAGTGGCTCCGTAAGAAGCATCTCAAGGTCCTGGAGTGGCCTTGCCAGTCACCAGACCTGAACCCAATAGAAAATCTTTGGAGGGAGCTGAAATTCTGCGTTGCCCAGCGACAGCCCCAAAACCTGAAGGATCTGGAGAAGATCTGTATGGAGGAGTGGGCCAAAATCCCTGCTGCAGTCTGTGCAAACCTGGTTAAGAACTACAGGAAACGTCTGATCTCTGGAATTGCTAACAAAGGTTTCTGTACCAAATATTAAGTTCTGTTTTTCTGATGTATCAATACTTATTTCATGCAATATAATGCAAATTAATTATTTAAAAATCATACAATGTGATTTTCAGGATTTTTGTTTTAGATTCTGTCATTCACAGTTGAAGTGTACGTATGATAAAAATTAGACCTCTACGTGCTTTGTAAGTGGGGAAACCTGCAAAATCGGCAGTGTATCAAATACTTGTTCTCCCCACTGTAAATATAATATGTAACCCCACATAGAACGGCTGTAAAATATTATTTTATAATTTTCATCGTTAATATTCGTGCGAGCATGTTCATGCCATTCTACCAGAGAGTGATGCGTCAGGTCGCAGCAAACGTGAGGTGAGAAATGGATGGGAGAATCATGTGGTCGTTCGCACTCACTCCAATTTGGCGCATTACCATTCCGTGTTCCTGGGGGCCACACCCATCGTGTACATTGTGCTACGTGACTTCCAGACACGCAACTCCATTGCTAAACATTCCTCACTTCCTTGTAATTACCACATGTCTATGACGAGCAAACAGGCCGCAACATTCAAGTTCGCAAGCAAATTAAAGTTGAAATCATTGCAGTCAAAAGGTCAAGTACATGCCACTTTGGCCATTGGTTTTCTGCAAACCAAATGCAGATTAAAGTACAAATATTTCAACACGAGCTCGACTTGAAAGACAAATGACGCTCAGAGTACCAAATCAAAACCTACCTTTGTTGTGCTCTTTGTCGAGCTGTCCACTGGTTCTCTTCCAATCCTCCAAATGTTCCTGCAGAGGATTGATGAGGCTGTCTAACAAAGCCCTGGAAAAGGCAAGGTGAGAATTCCAACAGCTTCAAACCAACGGTTAAAGAAAACCAAGCTAATAATACAACAGAGTGAAACTCAGTACATGACCCCTTAATGCCGATCTCGTTGAACGATCTACGATGCATCAGCAAGATTTGCCAGTGGCCAGTAGCTTATGCACCAGCTGAAACAGCCAGCGCTATCCTGCTCAGCCAGACTTCAAACAATACAATATCACCTCAAATCCGAAGTGGAAATTAAAACACGACTTTAGCCCCACTCTGGCACCAAATACATATCAACGGACATGCCCTCAGAAATTGACCGTCCGCAAGATGGACGACCGAGCCGATCGGTCAGTGCAGCACAACTTGGACCTCGATGTGCTTCATTCAACAGACAGCAACTTCCACAAGCGTTGAAAATCCTCTATCAATTAACAACTCCGATTAATGAGACCCATTTAGTCCAACACCAGCTCCGTTGAACAATGAACGGCAGAATGGTACAAAGAGATTTATCCCAGGACGACGCAGATCTGGCCCATCAGTGGGTTACAAAATGTAAACTGTTCAGCCTGGGAGGTATGCGCTCCACCGAGCACCGTTCTAGTTAAAAATGTGAAGAGATCATCAAAAGGGTAGTAAAACTACTGAGTGATACAACTAAATCAAGATTTGCCTGAAAAAAAAAAAGAGGCTTAAAAGGCCTAACATTTCAAAATACCGGATGACCACTATCTGGAGAAAATGCAAAGCATGTGCACCAAACCTCGATTTACCCCTAAAACATGGGAAAGATGGGTCTAAGAATGGCATTATTGGTGTAACGGACCTTTCCAGACAATTGCATCAGTGAAATCTACCCCCGTGCTATCGTTCTCCTGCTCCATAGTCTCCACACTTTCCTCCTTGAGGTTTATATTGATACTTGATGCACGAGTGTTGCTCTGGCCTAGCTCAAAGCCACCGTATGGCCAGAAAATAGAACCTGAGCATTATCCCCCCATCAAAGATCTTTTGGCTGCTGTGCTTTTGTCGATTTCGCCGATTGCAGTTTTGCGATATTTGCACACGATGAAAGTGTCACATCAAACCTCCCAAGGAATCTAACCAATAAAAATAAAGGATTGTAGCTTTTTGTACATCAAAGTCAATAATACATCAAAATACAGATCGATGCAGGAAAAGGTTGGAATTCATGGCGAGTTCAACCTGTGCTTAATGCTAAAGTAACACTTGCAAGCTTAAGAGCTTCAAACAAGGCTAAATGCTGAAGATTAAATAGATACAGCCATGGAAGAGACACATGCACACCGTTACCCTGACAACTGACGAAGCTTGCTCTCAATGGTCTTGTGCCTTAGACACATGCGGGTCAGCGTAGAGCCAATGTCACGTGTTGCTCCTGTTTGGGCGGGGAGGAGAGAGGGAGGAGCCATTTCACATTTTCCTTCTCCAATAAATAATTATCCCAGGCACAAGCTAATAAATATATAAATGGATGGATGGAATGAATGAATGAAAATCATAATTTAATCATCAAATGGGTAAATAACATGAGACATTACTTAATTTTGATCACAATGTGGTACAGTTAGAACAGTGAAGTAAATCTGGAAGGGATATGTTCTGGATGTCACGATTCACAAACTTGACATTATTTGAAAATGCTGTCGGATCCGGCTATTCGCAGGGGAAATATTCCTGAAAAATGCTGCGATTGTTGGTGCATTTATTTATTTGTTTTTATAAACATGGTCTGGCCAGGTGGAAGAGCGATGACAGAACAAATCAGGACACAACATAACAAAAGGACCAAGATTAGAAAATAAACGGGGCCGAGAACACTGCTTGTGGTACTCCAGCTTTGACAGGGAGAGGAGATGAAAGGGTTCTGTTGAGAGCCACACGTTGACTACGAGAGGGGAGGAAGTCAGTAATCCAAGAGTGGAGTTGGCATTATGGGCAGACAGTTTGGAGATCAAGGCAGGATGCCAGACTGTTTTGAAAGCGAGATATGTCCAGAGATGGCCCTGATCTCATGTCTGATGTTGAGGGCCTCCATCCATTGTTGCGAGAGTAGAAGCAGCATGTCCATGGTAGAGCGAGTAGGTCTGAATCTGAATTGTTGATCTGAGATGAGACTGTTGGAGAAAAGGAATGATTTTGTCAACTGTGATTTGGGATTCCATTACCTTTCTGAATGGAAGTAAACTTCCAATGGGATCCCCTCAACTACAGTAGGCTGTAGTTAAAGGGAACCATTTTTGCATCTTTTCATGTAATGCTATGATGTTGGCCAATTTCCAATTTCCCAGACTGTAAATATAGTAGATCAATGTTGAAGAATAAAAAAAAAATTTGAAACAAAAAAAACCCCATGAATACACAAAGCGCGAATGCAGAATCAGGTCACACTTTGTAACCTACAAATACGCAGGGTCCACGAATGGTGGGGTCCGACAGTGAACAGGCTTTATATGCAAGTACTCCTATACATAAACCTATACACAAATATATACCTCAAGTATTTTGGAATGCTTAACCAGAAAGGGGACCATGAACCCATGAGCAACACCAGCACTCGGTTAGGGTCCTGACCAACAGGGTAACCACCACACATCCATTTAGGTACAGATGACAATTATTCTTCTTCTTAATCATCGTAGTCATCTTTTGTATGAAGCACAAGGCTACATGATAGCATCATTGGCCGAGGGCGTAGCTGTGCTGCTGATGCAATGTCCTCTGTAGGTTAGGGCAGGAATTTGTAATTTTTCATGGTGCTGGTGATAGCTCACCAACTTTTAGGGAAGGACACTGCGGGATCCTTGATGGCTACAAACTAATATCGGCAGGAACAGGCCACATGAGCTTCGTGGTGAGACCAACTGCAGACTCACCATACCTGCACATTTTCATGGCTTGAACTGCAAAGCTCTCGTCTGCACTTTGTAAAGACATGTAAACTTATAGTCAGGTTCCTTATGTCCATAATTTGACGTTCATTGGAATTTTTTGGAGAGTAGTGAACCCCAACATTTTTGGAAAGCTTAAACAATACCAAAACAGAAAATTCATGTTTCACATTTTTTTCAATGCATATAATGTGGTCAAATAGGTCGTTTTGGGGTAAAAACCCGTTTTTTTAATTTCAGCTTTTACAATTCAAAATTAATCGCAAGCAAGCAACTGATGATGCATAATTGTTAACTAGAGGACAGTTCTTAATATAGAATACATATACAGTATCTGTATTTTGAGCAATGGTTGCCATGGAAACAGCTATCATTTTGTCAAATTACCGTTTATTTAATGTATTGCTTTCAAATCTTGAAACAAGTAACGCATGAATATGGTGATCAGTGAAATGTACTTAATGTCAAATATGAGTTTGTAGCCAATTGGCATCACTGTCTCTAATGTCACTCATCATTGCCATCGTCATCATCACTATCGTGGTCATGCCGTGCAATGTTTGAGTCCTCGTCATTCTCACACGAAGTGCTGCACATGCAAAGATCGGTGCATGTTAAGTTCTTGGCCCTGCAGGAACATCTCTGTGATGAACATTCTGTCTTGCACTGGTACCTTATCATCTCGATAATTGCCTTTGGTGCAGGGAGAATGTCTGTTGTTGTCGGTTTGAGTTGACCACTCGTGTCCTTGTGGAAGCCATTCTTTAATGGATCAAGAAATGTTTGCTGAGAAATTGCTGCTTGACCCCAAACGTATGCCTGGATATGTACCCGCATGATATGCTGCCTCAGATCGCCGACAGTTGGTGGTAACTTGTCATTCTCAGCCATGTTCTTACAGAAGAGATGCCACCGAAGTTCAGGGATGCTGGAAATATTGACACCACTTGGACAATAACCTGAACAGACAAATCTTGCTAAAGTTGTGTATAGGTCCTCTGACAGTTCAGCATCCTTACAGAGCATAGCAAAGGCATCTACCATGTCGTCATCGGCCTTCAAGTAGCACTGGAACCACTTTGCCTTACCATGTCGAGCGAACCGCCCAGTATTATCGGCACCTGTGAGTGCGTGGAAGGCTGGCAATGCCTGGGCTCTCTCCTCACCTAGGGCCTTCCAGATTGGCTCGATTTTGACAATGCTGGATGCCATTGAGATAGATGTGTCTTGGCAGGAGATGATAGTTTGCTATGGCAAGAACCAGAACATCCGTATCAGGTGAGAGTATCATCAGCTCAATATCTCCCGTGTGTTGCTGTGATGCAGCTATTGCTTGCTGGATCATCAACATATCGGCCTCCTCATGGTTATTCGCCTCAAATTGGAGACGCCTGTTGCTCGACGTCCGCCCAGATGCCGAAACGACTACCACTTTGTTGAATCGCGGTTGTATTCTAGAGTTTTCTCTGCCAAGTACTCCGTCAGATCAGCCTTTGTTTGATCAAGGGACAGAAATCGACTCATCGTGATGTGATTGATATTGGTATCATCCTTGACCTGATATTGGACTGGTGCCTTTCCTTGACGTCGTTTGTCTCTGGTTGTGCTCTTGAGGGAATCTTGCTTGTATGTATCAAAAACAAGAATTACATGGTCGAAGCCTCTGGTCAGACTAATCACCCTATCATTGAAACATTCACTGAGGTCCTTCACTGTCACGACCATTGCTGGTTTCTTGGTCATTTTCTGGACAACTACCATTCCATCCACGACTGCAACCTTCGTGCTAGTACTGCCATCAATTACAGCATCAGCGGGTGCTGGTTCCATGTGTGTGGCATCAAGCTCATCTTCTGGTAAAGACGGTTCCTTGTTGGCAAACTTCTCCAAGTTGTGGATTAGCTTCGACTTGTCAGTGCATGACAGTAAGCTACCGTTTGGTGCAAACAGCGCCCTCGGTGTCACAGTGAATTCAAAGTTGCCAATTGCATCCTTCTGGTCGACGTCCCTGCTGGATCTGGAGAGTACCATCAGTCTACCATACAAATCCTTGGTTTCTTTTCGATCTACTATCTTGTCCCCGATCTTGATTGCTAGTGTTGTATTGCCAGACATGTACATTCTGTTCTTCTCCTTCTTCACTGGCGCCCATAGGCTGACATCACCATTGATCCGCTTAGCAACAAAATCATCATAGAGATTCTGTCCCGTTTCATCAATGTTCAGTATCTGTGGTACAAATTCTTCTGGCACATAAGCGTGGGTGACCACATTGAAGAGCTGGCTACCCTCAACTTCAAATGGATTTTCATGACTAAGTATGGCAGCCTTGATTCAGTCAATTGCATTGTGTTCACGCTTGACGACACTTGGAGACAGGCCATAGTGCTAAGTGATCTCACTTTCCTTCAGACCAAACTGTCCCTTAAACTCGCAAGACAGGCGTGACAGTTCAGGTGCAGCCAAGAAGAATCGCTGTCTGACATTTGCATTATTTGATATGCCAATCAGACCAGAGTGAACCTTCAGCAACCTGTTCAGATGTTCAACAGCGTGGTCTGCTCAGATCGATACAAATGGGATAGTATTCTTGGTGACCGAAATATTGCCTGCTTCGAGCTCCCTCCAGGTCTCTGGATGGCTGGTCTTAAGCGCATACATGTCAGATATGTACCTTGGCCAGAGCCGCTTGTACTAACTTGATTCTGTCCATGGCAAAAAATATCTTGCCGAGTTCTTCACCAGCTTGAAGATGTAGGTTTAAGTCGGCATTCCGAGATGCTGCAACAAAATGCAGAATTGCCTCTACTCTGTGGAGATAGTTCGTCATGGCCTTGAACGTGGCATTCTTTGAGCGGCTGGCCTCCCATTCCTGAAGTCTCTCAAACAAGTTCTTATTGATGATGACTTGGAGCAGACAGTTGCTGGCTTGCTGCACTGATTCAGCTTTCAGTGCTTTGCCATGTTCTCCACAAGCAGTTTGAACTGTATCCGTTGCAACAACGCAGATTTCTTTGAGATGCGGATTGTCCTTGAAGAATTCTTCTGTTGCCATTTCAGAGAGTGCCACATACGAGTATAAGTGGGCGTTTGTAATGGGTGCATTTCAGAATCTGTCTTGTGGTTGCAGATCCATACACATCGGTTTCCATCCAAGCATCGTCTATGCCAGAGTTCTCGATGGATGCACCCAGACCTCTCAGTGCAGCCATGACGACATGTAGCTCTCCCAATCTGGGAACGATAATGCCTTTTAAGTCAAAGGCTATCACAACTTACCGAAAAAAGGAAGAAAGGTGTTGAAAACCGAATATGATGAAACGAAGCTCCGAAGTAAACCGTCATTAATAAATCGAGAATAAACGAAGCTAACTGAAAATGACATAGTGCTGCACGTGCTTGGACGCGCGCCGCGCCACATCACGACGTCATGCCACGCCCAGCAACCGTAACCTGAGGCGATGGCATGGCATCGCGACGTGGCGCCACCTATGTTCCCTACAAGATCACATTTACAATACATCAAACCACAAAAACTTAAAATCAAACGTTTTACTACTGAAGGTGCCGAAACCTTCTGATATTGAACAACAGACACACCAATGTTTCATTGCACAAATGGCCGTTTCCATGGCAACCAACTGTTCCAATACTTGAAAATCATAATACTTATGTGTAAGTTAGTCATGGTCATTATAATTAACAATTATTTAGGCCATCCGATGGAAAATATAATTTAAAAAAATATATTTAAAAATAGCAATTCCACTCCAAAAATGCTGTTTCCATGGCAACTGACAGTCAAAATGCAACATTTTATTATCTTATAAAATCCATTGTTATCCATTTAACAGTAATCCATCATCAGTTGGTTATTTTGTATTGATTCAGATTTTTTAAAATTGGAATTCAAAAACAGCGTTTTCACCCCAAAACGACCTTTCCAAAAGTTGAAAAAATGTGAAACATCATTTTTTTATTTAAATAGATTTTAAACTTCTCAAAAATCTATAGGTTTGCTACTCTCCAAAAAATTCCAACGAAATTACACAAGGAACCTGACTATTAAGGAAAAGAACATTAAAAACGTACAGCTTGAGGCTTGAATAGGGGAGGCCAAAAAAGTGGGGAAAACAAACATCTCAAAACACACACAAATACGTTTTGAGGCCATTTTTCCCTGCTGGAGCGGGGTTTAGCCTTGCGGGTCCCATGGTAATCTTCTATCCTGGCTCCCTTTTTGAGGAAATGTTTGTATGGCCAGATGCCCTTCCTTCAGGCTTTCAATGACATATTGGATGCTGCTATCCTATCTGTACCTGTTTGTGGTGAGGATGTTGAGGTTGGAGAGATTCACTTACCTTGGCAGGGATATTCACGTCTCTGCTAGCTGTGAGTCAGAGGTCAACAAACGTCTGGGTCGGGCCTGGGGAGTCCTGGATTCACTGGATCATGGGGTATGGCGCTGTTGGGACCTGTGCAGGACGACGGAAGTCCGAGTCTTCAGGTCATTGGTGCTTCCAGTCTAGCTCTATGGATGTGAGAGTTGGACTCTGACCAAGGATCTGAAACGGAGACAATTGCTTTGGTACCAAGTCTCTTCGGAGAATCCTTGGCTATCGCTGATCGGACTTTGTGTCCAACGAGCGGTTGCTGAGAGAGACTCAAATGAGATTTGTTACCTGCATGGTCTGTGAGCATCAGTTGCGGCTGTTTGGACATGTGGCTCGTTTTCCTGATGCTGATCCTGCTCACCAGATTCTCTCAGCGAGGGAGCCTCATGAGTGGAGGAGGCAAATGGGCTGACCACATGCCTCGTGGTTGCAGCAGGTTGATCAGCATCTCAAGGAGATGGGAATGGGCAAGGTATCTGCCTGGGGGATGGCCAGATGGAGGCCCCTGGAGTACCGGCGGAAAGTGGACGTAGCGACGTGCTGCTCTGGCGCATGCTCCTATACCTGACCTGACCCTTCCTGATGCCAACCCTTACGACACGCAGGGATACAGTGTACCTATTCTAAACCAGGGCAGACCATAACATCCCAGCAAGCTGGTACTCATTTTGCTGACCTTGGAAGGATGACAGGCTGTGTCAACCCCACCTGGTATAAATTCAACGACCAAGCAGGATTTGAACTCAGGATCCTCGGATCCCAAGCCCACCCCACCTAACCCTTTAACCAATACCAGGCTATACTTATCTATCTATCTATAATTCCAGCTGTGTGTGTGTGTGTGTGTGTGTGTGTGTGTGTGTGTGTGTGTGTGTGTGTGTGTGTGTGTGTGTGTCTGTGACCGCTGTTTCTCAACAACCACTGTTCCGATCTAATTGAAACTTGCCAGGTATATTGCTGGGGACCTGAGTATGTGCCTTTTCAAGGTTCGATATTAATCGGACAAGTGGTTCCCAAGTTAGAGCGCATTCCCCATTTCGGGTTACAACGTACGGACTTCCGGATAGTGTTGACAATATATTCTAATAATTTCTCGATTTCTTATGCGCATTTATGGATCAACACAATGGCCCAATCCAGTCGTCGTTTACGAGAGCGAAGGAACAGCCTATATGATTGTTGTTGCCTTCGCAAACTTTGTTGCGAAAGTTATGTTTTGATTGCCGTGTATTTGATTTATTAATTTGTGAATGTGTGTTTGTTTGTTTGTTATTCGCATAACTCCAAAAGTATTGAACTGAATCGCAGCAAATTTGGTGGGATGATTGGTTATTATCCGAGGACCATTTGATTAGATTTTGGGAGCGATCGGGTCAAAGGTCAAGGTCATGAAAAGGTCAAAATCGTCTTTTTACCATAGCGCGGTCAATTCGTATCCAATTTGCATGCAACTAATGCCAAAATGTTCAGAATTCAATGCCCCATCTTGTGATATGTGACATGACACAATGATGTAATAACGTTTATTCGCGGTTGGGAGTCAAAGGTCAGGGGGGGGGGGTCACGACATTGCAAAATGTGCGGTTTTAGTCATAACATGGTCAATTCTTATCCGATTTGCATGAAACCAACACCAAAATGTTGACTGTTCTGTTCCCCACACTCTAATACCAATTACAAAATTAAGAGTACAAAGGTCAAGGTCATGAAAAGGTCAAAATCGTCATTTTGCCATAGTGCGGTCGATTTTTATCCAATTTGCATGCAACCAATGCCAAAAATGTTGTGACTTCAATGCCCAATCTTGTGATACACAATGACGTCATTACCTTTGTTAGTGGTTTGGGTCAAAGGTCAGGGGGTCAACGACCTTTATTATCATAACGCGGTCAATTCTTATACAATTTGCATGCAAGTAGATTCAAAATGTTTAGAATTCAATTCCCTATCCAGTGATGTGTAATATTTGATTTCTTATAATGTGACCAGTTGTCATCAGATTGACGCGACACCGACACCCAAAAAGGTCAGGGAGTTCATACAGAAATTGTACAATGTACGTGAATCAGTGTCAAACAGCAGGAAATTTAATGTTTTTAAGCCATCATAACACATATGAGATGGCAGATGTGGTATGGTATTAAATACCCTCACAATCAACGGTTTCTGGGGGGGGGGGGGGCAAAATGTAGCGTTGGCGAAGGTATGCACTCCACTGAGTGCCCGTTCTAGTCTCTGTCAAGCGTTTTTAAAGTTTTTTTCTTTTTTTTTTTTTGCACGTACAGCCACACAGATATGGCAACGCACTAGTCTAAATAAATGCGAAGAACCATCATCCTTCCAAACAGTTTTATAAACCCCTCAAAGATCATTCCCACAACACTACCACCACCTTCCTCCTTCAGCCTCTCCTGAGGCTGCTCTCAAACGGGAGAAGCATTGGGATCCGACCATACAATACAACCCCTACCCTATTCTAAACCTGCATACTCAAGATTGCAAAAACAGTTCATCGTTATGCTACTATGTTGCGTCACCAAGGCTACTCCATTATCCGCTGTGCACAGACTTAGACCTCTATAATCTGGATGTAATTTAAACATGTGATTAGAAAAAAAAAGGTGGAAGCACCAGGAGGGCCTCTTCTGCTTCCTCTAAAGGGTCATTGAACTTTATAAAGTCTCTGGCTCCTCCAACCCAGCACAAGACCCCTTCCCCAACACACCAAAGCATGTACTTGAAATGGCCTAGAGGGCCCACAAAACAAATTGGTGACCGAAAGGGCCCATAAAATATCTTTTGGACCCATGTGGACCACAAACAAGTGACAAAGCAGCAGGTGGCATGGTAAGACTGGCAAAGGACATGCAGGTAAGTGGCTGACAGGAGCATCAAGATGGTATAAGGCAACAGGAGCGTGTAGTGGCAGCAGGTAAGCTGGCTGGCTTTAGCCCCAACACATCCTATCCCTTCCTGCCCCACTAATCCCTCCATACCAACTCCTGCCCCCTCTGAACCAATATTTCCTTCCCAAGGCCCACTAATCCAAAAGATAAACCATCTCCCAGGAAGATGATCAAGGCACGTATGGTGACAAACAATTAGGCAGCAGTCACTCACAAGGCTCGCCATCGGAGCAGCCCGATGATGGGTGTGCCGACCCCCATTCCAACAATTTGGGACTCAACATCCAATTACCCTCCTCCATTTTACTCCGACAGTCACATACATGAACAATGGTGTGAAGGGGGAGCGGGGGAGCATTTCCAAACATGCGAACATCATCAAAAAACATGTTCTCTCCACTGTGGTTCTATGGAACCAAATTTATCCGCCACCCCGCATGCTGGTGCTCTTCCAAGTTTGGACCTCGCCCTCAAATGTTCCCTCTGTGCCTTTGCACAAGTTGGTGGCTGGGCTATGTGGCTCCATCTGGAGGCTCCCCGTCTGACTCGAGTGCGACACCCCAGGACGCTGGAACCACTGTCGAGCTTTCTGCTCTTCAACAAATTCTGGGGAAATCACTCTGGCTCCCACCCCTCCCCCCTTTTTCCAGTGAACTCAATGGCTGGGTCCACCCACATATCTGAATGCCCCATAGGGCCCATGGCCTGCGTGCTCCCAGCACACAAGGTGCCCTTCTCCAAATTACTACACAGCTATCCCCTCAACACGCTTGCACCACTGTAATAAAAAAAAATCAAATAATAATAATTATTTAAAAAAAAAAAAAAACCACCACCGACATCCATGTTCCAGAACAGCTGAATCCTGCTATCGACCAACCGCTAACAAAAGCAGGGATTCTCTCAAAGTGGGGGGCGGGGAAGGGTGGTTCTTTGTCATCACACATAAGCCTACCTCACTTCACACCATACATTCAATACTCCCATTACTGATAAATTTCAAACCACGCACCTCATACACTCCTCCTGAACTGTTGGGTCAAAAAAAAGGAGGAAAGCATGTAATATTGTTATGAATCTGGCAGCCATTTGCACACAAACAGACAGCAATCCCCGCAGTTCAGTTATTTCGATAAGTATGTGTTTATAGTCAGGGTCCCGTCCTTCTGTCTCATGGGGAATTTCACGTGTGCGCTGCGGGTTTCTTTTTAGCAGCATCTTGCGTAGCGAACGCTGCTCATAGAGAGCTCGGCGTTGTTCTTCTTCTTGTTCTTGTTAAGACAAAACCTTAATCTCTCGGACTCGGCTCTTGTATATGCAAGATCAGGATCTCCTTAAATACTAAGCACATGTACACATCCTCGCATTGACGGTGCCTTTTGAGAGCGTCTATCATTAACTTTTAAATATATTCGGACATTTGCTTTAAAGTTTCGAAAAGTTCACGTTACCATTTAAAGATTATTCCATTTATCGTATTGTAATTTCGTAAATACACTATTTATTTCGTAAATACACGATATTTCGTAAATACATAAATACATTACGACGGGTCTCGCTATTAGCCTAATCAAGGCGAGTGACGAAATATCGGGAGTTTTTTTTTTTTTTTTTTTAGCCGACAAAACCTTTAGGACGCTGCTCTTGGACACATTTGTCCTTGTTTATATACAAGTCTTTAAATCTTCCTCCACCTTTCCGCACCATCAACTCCATTGCCCACGTGTTTTTGGCTGAAGGCGTGGGCGGAGCCTCCATCGCCTCAGATAGAGGCTCTGCTCCGAAGAAGGCCATGGAAAGTTTCCTCCAGCCAATGGGCGAAGGGCGAGCAGGGCCGAGGCGCTCCGGCCATTGGGAGGCCAGAGTGCCGAAAACTACAACAGAGCCTCTTCAGGGGGGCAGGCCTCTGAGACGCCCCGAGACACCCCCCCCCCCCGAGATGCCCCATCCAATCATAAGGCTCATCACCTCAAGGCCAACTCTGCCCCAACCAGATGAAGTGTTCGCCCGGTCCAAAGGGAGGAGAGTGTGAGTGATCGTGGCCTTTTTGCTCCAGGAAGAGCGTGAGAGTAGTGAACGTGGCCTTTTTGGCTCTCGGAAGAGCGTGAGAGCAGTGATCAGGGTTTTGGTCTGGCGTCATGACTTGGTCTTGGTCGTGGTTCAAGCGGTCTTGGTCTTGGTGGTCGCAGAGTCTGGAGTCTCGGCTGCTCGACATCCAAGCTCCTACGGGTCTCCCACGGGTCCCACATGTGCAGTCACGGGCCTAACCGCACGAGGCGGCCAGGTACCGACAAGACCCTGGTCCCCAGCTTGCCTTTCCTTCCTGGGCTGAGGGGCCAAATAAAGACCCCTCCACTCTGTGTGTGTGTGTGTGTGTGTGTGTGTGTGTGTGCGTGTGGCCAGTCTGTTAGGTAGAATTGTTTAAGTGTTTTCTTTTTGTTGTACATTATTTGCATTGCTTATTCGGTTGTAACTCTGCTCTGTCTCCCATCCCGATTATTGCCCCCATTATAAATAAACCCCCAATTGTTAAATGTTCCAGTTTGTTGCCCGTGTTTTCTTCCATTGACCCAGCATGGTTCGTGCTTGAGAAATAGCGAGGCCGTCGGTGCCGTAAGTTGTCAATGGGTCCGACGGACTTTGGTAATTCCGCTCGGTTACACCGAGCGACCCGGTTCGACAGAGTCCGTTGAGGGTGTGGCTTACCCGGTAATTTGACGACGTGGGTACTTGGGTATATTGCAATTTGGCTATTCACCCTACCCCACGCCGTCAGAGAATTGGCGAGCACAGTCCTTAACTGAACCGTGACCTTCGGAGTTGTCCGAGAGTCACGACCTAAATTCTGGGTGTTCAGTGGGAAACGACCCTACTGCTCCACCGAGCGGTCGCTCCTCGCCACCGATGCCAGGCCCACAACAATATCACGTCAGCCAATTCAAATTCGCATTCAAATTGCAATGCTCTGCAATTTTAGTTTTTCCAATTTCAAATTATTTTCTCATTACCAGTAAAATTTAAAGGGTCTTCAATTTACCATGTCTTCTCCACTCTTCTAACTCTAAAGGTCCCCAGTCATCAACCTGCCTGCTTCAGTCTTCTACCTGCTCTTTACATCCCTAATGGGCCACGGAGATTCCCCTTGGCAATCCTGCAGCTATGGACTCCTTGCCCACATGAGCTGTGCACACTGCAAGAACAATGCCAAACCATTCAGCTTCCACTCTAGATTCCCACAGGGGCAATTCCCAGTGCTTACCAGTGCCTACACTCCTATGCCAATGTGCATGACAAACACTGCAAATTTTCCTTTCGTTCACCCCCTCATTTCCTGAAAGACTAGTTGGGGATTCTTCTTACACCCAAATTTTCCTGGCAGTCCCATCCTTCTCTGCCAGGCTTATGGGGGCCACCAAACGTGCCCAAGTGACAGTTTCTGTTTAATCCTCTGGACCTTCCGCACAGCCCAGAGGAAGCATTTCAATTCATCCCTATCTAATATACAGGGGACTGCTCGCATGCATGCTCTGTTATGCTGCATCTGCTCAATCCGCTCACTCTGCTCACCCCGAGCTTGAACCATGCTCAATTTCTGGGGAAGCCACTCTGCTTCTAACACTACACAGTATCACTTATAGTGGCTTACCCATACACATTCCTTCTCCCTCTCTGTACATGCTACATGCCATATGTGCCATGCTCACACTCACCACATTGCTCACCCATCATGTGCTGGCCCTCCCTCCACACTCATGTCAGTATGGATGAGCCTCATGACTTTTGTCCCATGGCACGGCTGCTCGCCATATGCCAAAGCACACAGTTCGCCAACCGGCCTTGAAACCTCCACCACTGCAACACGTGCCATGGCCTCGGACACAGCTTCCAGCAGCTCGTGCGTGGGACTCGCACACAACACACTCAGGCTCACACACCTCCCTGGGGAGAGAATCCACCAGACCTCTGTTAGCTGAGCCACCATCTCTCCCTTTGCTTAAATCACCGACAGTGTCCACTTACCTGGTTGGTGTGGCAATGCCCATCGACTTCACCTCAAGACCAGCCTGTCAAATCCTGACTCACTCATGGCGCACGGCCCAAATCCGGACACACCCACGCTGTCCCGGAAGTAGGATTTTTGACAGTGTGGTGGGGTGGGGTGGAGGGAGTGCGAAGCTTCAAAAAGTTGGGTCGCTGAGAGCACAATAGCGACATACCATCATGCCCATTGTGGGATGGGATGCATGCCACATTGCTTTACCATGGAAGGTGAATGTGTCAAACTCAATGGGTTACCATTTTGGGGTGTTTAAGCCATATGTCAGTATGGCATCAACATGGCAACATATAAAATAATGTTTCATCGATTAAAGTCCGAGTTCTGGCGTGTTTGTCACAAATCAATTGGTTAATTGAACTAGAAGACAGAACATAATATGAACACACATTTTCATACGTGTACTTCATAGACATCTTTTTTTTATAATATTACAAGCAAATTCACCATTAAGGTCAATGAAAGTAGTGCTTGTGGTCAATACTCATGACGGGGGGGGGGGGGGAGAAAATAAGAGAAATAATATATTGGACCTAAAAAGGATGAGCAGGACCTAAAAACCCGCAAATACAAAATACGACTGAACAAAAGGGGGGGGGGACAACCCACAAGCTAAACATCATACTTTGCTTAAAAAGAAAATTTCTTTCATCAGCAAAAATTAATTGATTAACTGTGTGGCCAGTTTCTTTCCCATGCCCAGTGGTTCCTTCCTCTCACAGTTCATACATGCACACGTATATGTACCAAGTAACCAAGGAGGGGACAAGGTTAAGTTAGAACAAGACTGTAGATTGTACAGGTTACAAGTCAGATGTGATTAATGAATGCCGAACTTCGCATTTTGTTTCTCGTCATTTTCTTGGAGAATTCACTCGACAAAAACGAATGCTTCAAAATAAATTAATTAATTAATGTGGACTTGTGGGATTTTGGGGGGCAGGAGGTGCATACGCTCAGCCCCCTCCTAAACCCGGGGAAATACGCCCACGGCACCACACTTGGCTGAAACTTGCAGCAATAACAGGCCTGCATGTTCTCCATATCTGGCATCACAACAATCTCCCACCACATCTCCAGCCATCAGCCAACTGTTTGCCAAGGCATTATCTATGGTTGCGATAAACTCCAGACAAAAAAAAAATTCAACATTCAAACAATCGTTTTCTCAAACAAGAGCTGCAGCTCTATCCGCACGAACAGCCTACACAGATGCAACCACTGTGCAAGTCCTACCTCTCGAATTGGTTGCAAGGTCGGCAATCTTCTGGAAGGCATCCAGGAACATCGTGGCTATTCCCATGGTCGTCCTGAATGGTGGAACAGGCATGCATACAGTACGGGCTTACGAGTCGAGCTGAAACCAATCGAGTCATGACAATCATTCAAATCGTGCTCGGAAACGGAATGAAGATCAAGAGGTAAAAACGTACCGAAGCTGCGTATGAAATTTCATTGCCTTGGCGACGAAATCCTCCCAGACTGGGTAGCTGCTCTGGAAAGCAATCACGCAAGTGAACATCACAACAAGCCCACTCCAACTGCTCAGATTTACAAAAGCAGAAATATATATATATATATATTAAAAATAAACTCGTTACTATTGAGCAATCACTTGAGAGATTCAAACCTCCGACACTTACAAATCGTATAAACACAGGCTAACCAGTAAAGCTATCAGTCTATCACCAGTATCTCATCAACCCCACAAAATATAAAGATGGCGACGGCACTCAAAACACGCGATGTGATGTGATAATCATCTACGAGTACCCTGCATCCAGGAGCGAATCAAGTTGTGCCGCAGTTCCATAACTGATAAAGATTATGAACCAAAACTCCTTTGTGGATGTGGATGTCTGTGCCGCAGCAAATATTTTAACGCATAAACACATGAGCGCCAATTGTCGTTTCTTTGGATCAATACAACAAAAACAAAAAAACAAAAAACAAATATGAAGGGCCTTTCAATCGGCATCAGCTGGTGTGCGAAGGACCATCCACGCATTGTCATTGGCTTCGCTGCGCAGATGGCCAGTCAGAATTGCAACTCGCCCAAAAGTAAATAAGAGAACAGAATCAAAAGTGCATTCACGAGCAATTGTAGATCTATTCCACACGTGGACGATCTGGCGGCCCTGGTGAAGTTCAACCAGGGAGCACACATTCACTACGTGCTGAGGCAGTTTGATCCACAGTAATGGAGATGCCGACCTTTAATGGGTGCAATGACCAAATGGTGACGGTCAAGCACAATACATTCACATGGATGAAATGCAGTGTCTTTGTCAACAGACACGGCATGGAGCAGCAAGTAAAAGGGGACGTGAGGTGTAACGGCCAAGGAGGAGGAGGAATACTCATCTTGGAAAAGGACGTTCCTCCAAACGAGAGATGAGAAATAGCAAGTTTACTGCCATGAGGAAATAAGGTGAGGCCAACATTTTGCAAATTTATTTATTGGGAAAATAAATAAATAAATAAATAAATAATAAAAAGATCCAATGACAAAGAGTTGCAACACTGGAAACGTAGCCTCACAGAGTTTCCTACAATGGTGAACTTTTGCGCTTCCTCAACTTAAATGTATTATAATGACATCAACATGGCTCATAAAGAGCATCAATATGTCTGAAAATGAGATGATCAATTTAAAATAAATAATAATAATAATAATAATGAGGAAAACACTGCAACAGCAGATGATGTTGCATTATGGGACAGATATGATTAACGTTAAGTTCAAATCTGGGAACACGTGACAAGCCTCAATGGGGTTGATGAAGCGCTTTTAACGTTAACTCCCTACATTCATTAGCAAGCCCTCGATCGAACAGGTGTAGCGTCAATGTGTCCAGGTTTCCATGACAACCAGACAAACAAAGAGAGAAAGACAGAGGAAACAAACAAACAAACAAAACATTCAACATGTGAATTGCAGAGCCTGTGCCATTTAGAGTCAATTTTATTGCAATTATACAAGTAATGTTTAATCATAACTCGTGCTCTTCCACAAGCATCGATACCTGTATAAATAAAATATCACAGTACAACAACATTTGAATAATCATGGGAAGCCAGTCAGCTTGGACATCACAACGCATGAATCACCAACATGCATCCAAGTAAGCACGACCAAAGTGCGTGCAGCACCAGCGCAAGGTTTTCGGTGATGGCTCGAATTGTGCAGAACGTGATAAATATATGAATGAGTTTAAAAGTTCAGGAGGTGCGGTTATGACAGCAATTTGATCGGTTTGATACAAGAGCTGTATGAACAGGTTTGTTCGTGAGCGTTTGGGAGTGTACATCTGTGCGTCACCAAAGAACGCTTGACGTACAAGTAAATACGGGGTGGAGGACGTGACTGGAAACACGGATGACAGCCTGGTGTTGGCTTAATGGTTATGGTGGTTGGCTTGGGATCACAGGATCCTGAGTTCAAATCCCACTCGTCCGTTGAATTAATACAAGATGGGGTTGATTTTGCCTGTCATCCTTCTGAGGTCAGCAAAATGAGTGCCAACATGCTGGTATAGTGTCGGAGTGGCGACCCGTCCAGAATTATACCCAATAGCCAAGGAGACTGCATTGGCAGCACCAGCGCTCTGCACAGTATGGTCCCGATGGATGGATGGATGTATGGATGGATGGATGGATGGATGGGCTCACTCCAGCATGTTAGAGAACAGCGTGTCCGACACAAAGGCATCTGTAGCAGATAACGTGGACGTGATGGTTTGCACTCTACTTTCACTCTCCACCAGGAACACCCTGATCCACGCCAAAATAAAGGTCACACTCTGCTCAAGGCACCAGGTGAAGAAACCAGATTACACAATTAGTGAAGACAATACAAATTAACAATGGGACGATGTCACACATGAGAAGATAGTTCAACATGAAATAGTTGGCATGGTTACGACGAGGTTACGTTGTCATGGTGCACATACTACGGATGACATTTTAATTAACATTCACATTTTAATATCGTGACGGTTCTGTGAACTGTGAGCCCAGAAGCAATGGCACACAACATATAGCAGTTGCCAAGATAGTCATTTCGTTAGTATTTGTTCCACATAGTCCTTCCCTTATGTCTAATGGGTATATGGGTCAATACGCATTGTGTGGGATTCGGTAGATTCCACCCCCCCCCCACTTTTGCACACGAATCTCTCACACCAAGCAAACAGCAAAATTTTCAAACGTGCACCACAATCAAATGGGCACTTCACTTCAACCTTCACCATACTTTCCTCACCAAGACCACAATGATCATACATCAAAACACCTTTATCATGACTCCTCACCACTGCAACATTACACAAGCTCGCTCAACTTTTGCCATCGATGTCTTAACCACAGCGAATAACCACAAGGCCAGAACTCAACCACCACACAGTCTATAATCATCTCAACTGGTCACCACAAATGCCTGCCGCAGCCTTTGAAGTCGTGAGCGCAATGCACCGATGGCAGATATGATGGACCTGGACGTTCAGGTGCGCTAATCGCCAATTAACGTCTGGCGAGCCCTGATGTCTTGCTTAATTGCAGCCCCTACTAGGTGCTCAACGCACTTTCGCGCCCAGAGAGCGTGGTCACACACCGGCGCCATGTTGAGCACGGAGGTCCGTCGCATGGGATGTCTGGAAGTCAAGTGGCAGCATCTTCACAGCTGTGCCCTTGCATGGTGGTGCTGGTGCTGGGAAAATCACGTTCTTGCATCAATGGGGGCGCTGTAAAACTCAGACACTCTGCCTAATTGCCCGTTTGATCCACATCCAGGCTCTACCTCAGCCAAGGACTATTTAAGCAATGTGTTCCAGATAACGAGAGAGACCTTAATGGGATTGGTCGGCGGTAAGTGGTGAAATGAGGAACGGAGTGGGCAGAAGAGCAGAGCGGATGGGCGAGCGAGCGATCCAGGCGCCGTATCAGGTGCATTCATTCAGGCCAAGCTGATGAAACTCTCCCCCCTCTACCCCGCCCCCCCCCGCCTCCTCATAACTGTACGTATTTTGCCAACAACACACCATCTTGCACATCCCTGCTGTATGAATCTTCCTTGTGAAATAAACCAATCTTGACTGGGCCAAATACTTTTCTATGCGTTGATTTCATAAATTACATGTCTTCTGAAGTTCAGGCAGCTTGTAGTGCCCTTTCCTTCATTGGTGCAGCATCGTCCGCATATTTGTTAGCTGGGACGTTTTTCCCCACCATTTGGCTCCACACGCTAGCCGGTGCATACTTGGCAGCTCCGCTCGGCTGCACCTGATCAGGTAAGTAAAGGCAAGTACATCTTAAGAGCATGAGCCCCCCTTGATACTGCCAATCCAATGGAAAGTTAACGCGCAAGGTAGCGGGATCCTGCCAGGATTGGCGAGATCGATCAGCGTTTTTGTAGTTGACTAGCAACCCGCCGGACCACCGAGTTATCCACGGCTAGTGGCCTCAGGACCGAGAGTTCGAGAGGAACCCGAGAGCTTCCCCTCGTGGCAAACCTCGAACCTGGATCAGCAATAATATCTTGCACCAAATGAGTGACAGCAGGTGTTTACACGTTTTTACATTTACAAAGGTGTCCTTAACAGAGTGCAAGTAAGTATGGTACATGAAGAGCAGACATCATATTAACTCGGTTTAGGAAATCGGGAACCCATTCACGATTCATCCTTTCAAATGAGCTAAATAAAAATAAAAACCCCAAAACAGAGTATTTATCTACTTAACACCAAAACAAAGTACAATGACATCACTACATCAAAGGCAAACATCTCATCCACATTGTTATGATTGTTGTTCTTCATCCCGACTCTCAGGGAGTGCGAGATGTTAGAAACGAGGACGTGCTCTCAGTGCGATTCGATTAAAGTTGCATTGTTCATGTGCTTTCAGGCTCAGCTGTGGTTCATATTTTTCAATTTTGCGCTTTGATCGCACTCGAATCAGAGGTTGTGGTAAAATTTAATCAATAATACTCTCACACAGCAGAAAATATTCTCAAGGCAACGACCAAGCAGTCCGTGCACACAAACCACATTTGCTCCATTGTCGAGTTCGCACTTGACTCCGATTCCCGATGAGATGTTAAATACACAGGCAGGGTGTTTCACTACAGGTGCAACTTTCCTTAAAAAGGGGAGTCAGGCTACCGTTCCACCTGCAGCAGAGGAGAGTTCTCGGGGTCATGGAGGGGGGCAGAGGAGAGTTCTCGGGGTCATGGAGGGGGGCAGAGGAGAGTTCTCGGAGTCATGGGGGGGAAGAGGAGAGTTCTCGGGGTCATGGGGGGAAGAGGAGCGTTCTCGGGGTCATGGGGGGCAGTGGAGCGTTCTCGGGGTCATGGGGGCAGTGGAGCGTTCTCGGGGTCATGGGGGGCAGTGGAGCGTTCTCGGGGTCATGGGGGGCAGTGGAGCGTTCTCGGGGTCATGGGGGGCAGTGGAGCGTTCTCGGGGTCATGGGGGGGCAGAGGAGCGTTCTCGGGGTCATGGGGGGCAGAGGAGCGTTCTCGGGGTCATGGGGGGCAGAGGAGCGTTCTCGGGGTCATGGGGGGCAGAGGAGCGTTCCCGGGGTCATGGGGGGCAGAGGAGCGTTCCCGGGGTCATGGGGGGCAGAGGAGCGTTCCCGGGGTCATGGGGGGCAGAGGAGCGTTCTCGGGGTCATGGGGGGCAGAGGAGCGTTCCCGGGGTCATGGGGGGCAGAGGAGCGTTCCCGGGGTCATGGGGGGCAGAGGAGCGTTCCCGGGGTCATGGGGGGCAGAGGAGCGTTCCCGGGGTCATGGGGGGCAGAGGAGCGTTCCCGGGGTCATGGGGGGCAGAGGAGCGTTCCCGGGGTCATGGGGGCAGAGGAGCGTTCCCGGGGTCATGGGGGGCAGAGGAGCGTTCCCGGGGTCATGGGGGGCAGAGGAGCGTTCCCGGGGTCATGGGGGGCAGAGGAGCGTTCCCGGGGTCATGGGGGGCAGAGGAGCGTTCCCGGGGTCATGGGGGGCAGAGGAGCGTTCCCGGGGTCATGGGGGGCAGAGGAGCGTTCCCGGGGTCATGGGGGCAGAGGAGCGTTCCCGGGGTCATGGGGGGCAGAGGAGCGTTCCCGGGGTCATGGGGGGCAGAGGAGCGTTCCCGGGGTCATGGGGGGCAGAGGAGCGTTCCCGGGGTCATGGGGGGCAGAGGAGCGTTCCCGGGGTCATGGGGGGCAGAGGAGCGTTCCCGGGGTCATGGGGGCAGAGGAGCGTTCCCGGGGTCATGGGGCGCAGAGGAGCGTTCCCGGGGTCATGGGGGGCAGAGGTGCGTTTCCGCGGACATGGGGGACAGAGGAGCGTTCCCGGGGTCACGGTGACCAGAGGACCGTCCCCGGGGTCATGGGGGGCAGAGGAGCGTTCCCGGGGTCATGGGGGGCAGAGGAGCGTTCCCGGGGTCATGGGGGGCAGAGGAGCGTTCCCGGGGTCATGGGGGCAGAGGAGCGTTCCCGGGGTCATGGGGGCAGAGGAGCGTTCCCGGGGTCATGGGGGGCAGAGGAGCGTTCCCGGGGTCATGGGGGGCAGAGGAGCGTTCCCGGGGTCATGGGGGCAGAGGAGCGTTCCCGGGGTCATGGGGGGCAGAGGAGCGTTCCCGGGTCATGGGGGGCAGAGGAGCGTTCCCGGGGTCATGGGGGCAGAGGAGCGTTCCCGGGGTCATGGGGGGCAGAGGAGCGTTCCCGGGGTCATGGGGGCAGAGGAGCGTTCCCGGGGTCATGGGGGGCAGAGGAGCGTTCCCGGGGTCATGGGGGGCAGAGGAGCGTTCCCGGGGTCATGGGGGCAGAGGAGCGTTCCCGGGGTCATGGGGGCAGAGGAGCGTTCCCGGGGTCATGGGGGCAGAGGAGCGTTCCCGGGGTCATGGGGGGCAGAGGAGCGTTCCCGGGGTCATGGGGGGCAGAGGAGCGTTCTCGGGGTCATGGGGGCAGAGGAGCGTTCTCGGGGTCATGGGGGGCAGAGGAGCGTTCTCGGGGTCATGGGGGGCAGAGGAGCGTTCTCGGGGTCATGGGGGGCAGAGGAGCGTTCTCGGGGTCATGGGGGGCAGAGGAGCGTTCTCGGGGTCATGGGGGGCAGAGGAGCGTTCTCGGGGTCATGGGGGGCAGAGGAGCGTTCTCGGGGTCATGGGGGGCAGAGGAGCGTTCTCGGGGTCATGGGGGGCAGAGGAGCGTTCTCGGGGTCATGGGGGGCAGAGGAGCGTTCTCGGGGTCATGGGGGGCAGAGGAGCGTTCTCGGGGTCATGGGGGGCAGAGGAGCGTTCTCGGGGTCATGGGGGGCAGAGGAGCGTTCTCGGGGTCATGGGGGGCAGAGGAGCGTTCTCGGGGTCATGGGGGGCAGAGGAGCGTTCTCGGGGTCATGGGGGGCAGAGGAGCGTTCTCGGGGTCATGGGGGCAGAGGAGCGTTCTCGGGGTCATGGGGGGCAGAGGAGCGTTCTCGGGGTCATGGGGGCAGAGGAGCGTTCTCGGGGTCATGGGGGGCAGAGGAGCGTTCTCGGGGTCATGGGGGGCAGAGGAGCGTTCTCGGGGTCATGGGGGGCAGAGGAGCGTTCTCGGGGTCATGGGGGCAGAGGAGCGTTCTCGGGGTCATGGGGGGCAGAGGAGCGTTCTCGGGGTCATGGGGGGCAGAGGAGCGTTCTCGGGGTCATGGGGGGCAGAGGAGCGTTCTCGGGGTCATGGGGGGCAGAGGAGCGTTCTCGGGGTCATGGGGGGCAGAGGAGCGTTCTCGGGGTCATGGGGGGCAGAGGAGCGTTCTCGGGGTCATGGGGGGCAGAGGAGCGTTCTCGGGGTCATGGGGGGCAGAGGAGCGTTCTCGGGGTCATGGGGGCAGAGGAGCGTTCTCGGGGTCATGGGGGCAGAGGAGCGTTCTCGGTGTCATGGGGGGCAGAGGAGCGTTCTCGGTGTCATGGGGGGCAGAGGAGCGTTCTCGGGGTCATGGGGGGCAGAGGAGCGTTCTCGGGGTCATGGGGGGCAGAGGAGCGTTCTCGGGGTCATGGGGGGCAGAGGAGCGTTCTCGGGGTCATGGGGGGCAGAGGAGCGTTCTCGGGGTCATGGGGGGCAGAGGAGCGTTCTCGGGGTCATGGGGGGCAGAGGAGCGTTCTCGGGGTCATGGGGGGCAGAGGAGCGTTCTCGGGGTCATGGGGGGCAGAGGAGCGTTCTCGGGGTCATGGGGGCAGAGGAGCGTTCTCGGGGTCATGGGGGCAGAGGAGCGTTCTCGGGGTCATGGGGGGCAGAGGAGCGTTCTCGGGGTCATGGGGGGCAGAGGAGCGTTCTCGGGGTCATGGGGGGCAGAGGAGCGTTCTCGGGGTCATGGGGGGCAGAGGAGCGTTCTCGGGGTCATGGGGGGCAGAGGAGCGTTCTCGGTGTCATGGGGGGCAGAGGAGCGTTCTCGGTGTCATGGGGGGCAGAGGAGCGTTCTCGGGGTCATGGGGGGCAGAGGAGCGTTCTCGGGGTCATGGGGGGCAGAGGAGCGTTCTCGGGGTCATGGGGGCAGAGGAGCGTTCTCGGGGTCATGGGGGGCAGAGGAGCGTTCTCGGGGTCATGGGGGGCAGAGGAGCGTTCTCGGGGTCATGGGGGGCAGAGGAGCGTTCTCGGGGTCATGGGGGCAGAGGAGCGTTCCCGGGGTCATGGGGGGCAGAGGAGCGTTCCCGGGGTCATGGGGGGCAGAGGAGCGTTCCCGGGGTCATGGGGGGCAGAGGAGCGTTCTCGGGGTCATGGGGGGCAGAGGAGCGTTCTCGGGGTCATGGGGGGCAGAGGAGCGTTATTGGGGTCATGGGGGGCAGAGGAGCATTATTGGGGTCATGGGGGGCAGAGGAGAGTTATTGGGGTCATGGGGGGCAGAGGAGAGTTCTTGGGGTCATTACGGTTGTGGAAATTCACAGGACACCATATAGGTCCTTAGATCAGTTATGTCGATAAGTCTGTGTTCAGATAGATTTCCCCACCGATGTTTAAAGGGCAATTATTCGTGTGCAGGGCTGTGAATCTTCAGTTAGCCGTTTTTCTTTTACTATCTTTATTTTGGACCAACTGCATTTCAACCACCACAACAACCACCTTCTCCACAACAACCACCTTCACCACAACGACATCTCCACGCCATCTCCTAAACCACATCTCAACAACGAACAACACGCCTTACCTTCATCTCCGCAAACGCCGCCATCTTTGCGCCAACCACGGCGAATCCCCCACGAACAACATCTCTGCCACCAGACGCGGGGACTCCTTTGTTGGCACCAGGGTCGATGATTTCACCAACCTCCGCTCTCTGAGCTTCGCGACAATTCGCATCAAAAGATCGAAAGGGGCGGAGCCAGCGGGGGTGGGGGGTGGGTCAGAGGTGAGGGATCGGAGATCAAAACCTCGCCTCACGGATCACATATAAAGGCGCGCAGAGACGCCAAGCGAGGAGTTGTGTGGAGCCGCGTTGGGAGCTGGATCAGTCTGGAGTCTGCACTCGGTGAGAAACTGGAGAGAGCGGAGGAGACAGCAGCCTGGAGCGCAGCCTGCCGTGCTGAGCCGAACTGTGGGTCGCTGGGGAGAGGAGTCGCCAACCAGCTACATAACGGTCCAAGGTGATCAGGCCCCGGGACAGTCCAAACGACGTGGAGGAACGGACGGGCTCTTAAGAGAGCACCAACTCTGAGAGCAAAGGCCTGTTCGTTCCTCTGAGGCGTTGTCGACTAGGCCCGATCGACCAGGCAGCACGACGAGGCCTGGGCCGCGCCACGGTCACGCCAGCTGCCGTGCGGACGGGATGCAGAGGAGCACCCAGCGAGTCGCCACGAAGGCGGCAGGTAACCAGCGCAGCCTCTCGGAGCTCCTTCGGTCTCCCAAGCTCTGAGAAACATTAAAGGCTTACGAGCACGGGCCTTTTCTTTTCTGGGGTTTTGCATGAACGTTGTGGTGCCATGTCTTTAAGTAGAACTGTTAAGTTCATGTAAATACATAATAATAGAACGGCTGTAGGCTTTGTTACTCGTGTCCTGTCCCTTACCCCCATTGCATTGCTTATATACGTGCATTGGTTGCATACATGACTGCTTACGTGTGTGTAATAAATGTCATTGTTTAAATGTTAACCTGTTCATTGCGTACTTTCCCTAATTGAACTGCCATAATTGAGTTCGGAATGGAGCTGTCTTTTTAATAGCCGATAAAAGTATCTGATCCGGCGGGGCTTGGCGATATACACCGCTCGGCAAATCGCAAACGGAGCGAGCTGCTTAGCGGCTCGTTTCCAAGCAGGCCCCGTTGAGGTACAGTCTCTCGGTAGTCTGCCCGCACGATTAATTAGGTAAATCGACCATTCGGCGATCGGACCCTGAAGCGCGGGTAGAGTATTGACAAGGCTGTGGTGCGATTAAAGATACACCCGTAGCTGGATTTCGGCATTGATCCGAAAGCTGCGACTTGGTTTGTCCGTTCCGTGGGCGAGAGCGGTCACCCGCACGCCGAACGGGTGGTAACCACAACAGGGTCATGGGGGAGGGGCAGAGGAGAGTTCTTGGGGTCATGGGGGAGGGGCAGAGGAGAGTTCTTGGGGTCATGGGGGAGGGGCAGAGGAGAGTTCTTGGGGTCATGGGGGGCAGAGGAGAGTTCTTGGGGTCATGGGGGGCAGAGGAGAGTTCTTGGGGTCGTGGGGGGCAGAGGAGAGTTCTTGGGGTCGTGGGGGGCAGAGGAGAGTTCTTGGGGTCGTGGGGGGCAGAGGAGAGTTCTTGGGGTCGTGGGGGGCAGAGGAGAGTTCTTGCGGTCATGGGGGGCAGAGGAGAGTTCTTGCGGTCATGGGGGGCAGAGGAGAGTTCTTGGGGTCGTGGGGGGGGCAGAGGAGAGTTCTTGGGGTCGTGGGGGGCAGAGGAGAGTTCTTGGGGTCGTGGGGGGCAGAGGAGAGTTCTTGGGGTCGTGGGGGGCAGAGGAGAGTTCTTGGGGTCGTGGGGGGCAGAGGAGAGTTCTTGGGGTCGTGGGGGGCAGAGGAGAGTTCTTGCGGTCATGGGGGGCAGAGGAGAGTTCTTGGGGTCGTGGGGGGGGCAGAGGAGAGTTCTTGGGGTCGTGGGGGGGGGCGGCAGAGGAGAGTTCTTGTTTACTTCAATAGTTATATAAATCTATCTGCAGTCGTATTATAAATCTAATAAATGCCTTCTGCTTTTCCTTAACCCTCAACAGAATCTTTGCACACACAATGTTATGGTCACTTGCTCCTAAATGCTCCCCAACCTCCACCTCCTCCACCATATTGGGATCGTTACTTAAAAGGTCTAACACTGCACTCCCCCTCGTGGGGTCATCTACAAACTGGGTTAAAAAGCAAACCTGGACTAAAACTAGGAAATCCTCATCTACTCTGCCCTTTCCCTGTTCCTGGACCCAATATATCCCTTGCAAGTTAAAATCCCCCATAATCAATACTCTCCCGTCACCACATGCCCTTTTGAATTCTTCATGTACTCCTCCTTCCCCATCTTCCTTTACACCCAGAGTCCTATAAAAGCATCCCACCAGTATCTTACTGTTTTTACAATCTCTAATCTACACATACAGAATCCTCAACATTTATTCCTTCCTTAATGTCACCCCTTTCTCTTGATACAATGCTGTCCTTCACCTAGATTGCTACTCCTCCTCCTATTCTCTCCTTCCTATCACACTGATACACCTTGTAGCCTTCTAATCCTGTCCTCCAGTTACTCTCCTCCTTAAACCATGTCTCACTCACTGCAACTTTATCGTACTACTCACTATCTACTTTGGCTTCAAGCTCTTCCATCTTATTAAACTTTTGGCATTGGTGTCGAATATATTTAACTTTTCCCTTCCTGAAATTCTATTTTCCTGCCTGGCCTTACTCATCACAATTACTTCATCTGTTCTTACCTTAATACCTTCCCCACCCTCCGCTGATCTAAAAAAAGCCTGAATTCCTTCCTCAATTCTCACTGCAAACCTTGCTGCCCCCTTTCTATTTAACACAAGGCCATCATTCCGGAAACACTCCCTTTGTCTCCTAAATGATTCCCACCGCTTCCTCAATGTGAAACCTTCCTCCCTACACCATTCTTCCAGCCATTGGTTGACGTCTATTGCTCTGATCATAATTTCTATATAGTTTCCTAATCTTGGGAGAATCCCAGAAAACATGACGTCACAACCCTTTATTTTCAGCCGCTTACCCAATATCCTGGATATACTTTTCAAAACCTCGAAGTAAAAACTTTCCCTACATCATTTGCACCGACTGGAGGTGTCCCACAACCAACTTCTTCCTGCCATGACCCGATACAATATTGTTTACTATTCCTTCAACGTCCCTAACTCCTGGTCCTTCAAAACTACACAGAATCCTCAGTCTACAATCCTTCCTGCAGAATGAAGAATCTACATATTTAATCGTCTCATCACCCACAAAAACTGTCTCCCATACCTCATGTCTACCAATTTCTATTACTGCACCTACACCTCCACCACTGCCTGCACCTAATACCTCAGTTTTGAAAGAGCAGGAGTTAGGCACATTGAAGGAATGGTAAATGTAACAAGCAAATGTTAACCAAGACACCCAAACAGTAATACATACTCGTGTGTGAACACGTGATGCATCTCAATACAGACAAGACAAAGAAAGGGGAGATAAGACAGCAAGGAAGTTAGACATTCCCACTGTAATCTATGCATACAAGATAAAGAGGAGTGCAAGACAATCATTGTACTATATATACTTCGTGGTAACAGCTAAACCAGAAGAGAACACTTTACTTGGTTAACTCCTCTATTAA
Source organism: Eptatretus burgeri (assembly GCF_056783735.1). Classification (NCBI taxonomy): domain Eukaryota; kingdom Metazoa; phylum Chordata; class Myxini; order Myxiniformes; family Myxinidae; genus Eptatretus; species Eptatretus burgeri. The sequence goes on along the minus strand of NC_140968.1, from coordinate 98,557,378 downwards.
CCAATTAAAACTAGTCAAATTTTGAATAAACAAGACAGAACATCTAATGATTTGGCATGTAGACAGACATGCAGCAGTAACATTCACCAGAAGTAGTAAAAACAAAAACATGTCCTCAGCAGACTAACATACTAATTATAAATCATTGCACACCACTGGGAGATGAGTGAAACTCTGACCTCGTGTGGCGTGTGGGGGGGGGGGAGGGGGATTGAGGTGGGGGAGGGGGAGTCGGCCAGGTAAAGTTTCATTATTATTTTATTTTTTGCACCAAGACCTTCATGAACCCACAAGCACAACTGGAGGAGATAAGGGGAGGAATTTGTAATTTGTTCAAGGCACCGGCGATAACTCGCCTCTTCTCCGTGAAAGACAGTGGGATCTTAAACGTCAACCAATGACCAGTGTCGGGAGGCAGGTCGTCAAATACAACGTTCTTCCGAGGAACGGCACACATGTTGATGAGTCACCCTGCACGGGAACCACCAGGATGAGAGGTTGTGGCTGGTTGGGGATTCTAACCCAGGCAACACAGCTCAGAGGCAAGTGTGCATGCCTCCATGCTATTGTTACGAATTCTGGCCCGCCCGGCGTGCGATTGGCCACGTAACTCGAATCGCGACCGCGTCGTCCACCGGACGGACAATTCAGTCGTAACCCTCCTGGAACTACCGCCAGGAGCCAGTCACGGGTGGGGGGTTTAACCTCACCACGATCGTGTCAATTGCCCACCCGCGCAGGATAGGGTTGCTCGCCAAATTCGACCTTCCTAAGTACCTGCGCGAGTAGTCGACCGGGCGATCGTACCTCGCCGCAGGTCGGCCTAGGACACGAACCGCTTCAGCGGTCCGTTCCGTGCTACAGTGATAACCGAGCGGTGTTATCGCCGACCTCGACAGATCAGATTCTGTTCTTTACCCTGGGTGTTCAAAACCCACGACCAATTTATTCCGCGATTCAAGATTGCACTTTCAATGGGGAAAGAGACAACGAACGGGATACATTTCACACAAGGACATTTATTACAAAGCACATATTGCACACACACAACACAAGCAAGGAATCATGCACGTATTTACAAGAAAAGCGTTACCACCGAATATGAGCAATGTACAGTCACTTACACAGGTCTAACTTATAGGGACACGGTTCCACAGCAGTCATACGAAAGCAACAGGAAAACCCTCTCCATAGGTAGGGAGGTAGACGGGGTTCGTAAACCTTTATGCCATGGGCTGTGGGTGACTGAATAGGCCCGCGAGACCGTGCTGGTTATCTGTCCCCTCGAGGGGCGACGGTCGGCGAGCCCTCTCCGGCACTCTCCTCTCGTGCATGCATCGACCCGGGACCACTGCTCACAACCCTCACGACTTGGCGCCCAGAGGGAGAGACGAGCCTTCGACGAGTCCAAACACGACAATCCAGAGCCCGAAGAAGAGGAGAGCTCAAACGCGATGATCCAGGCAGGAGAGAGAGGAAGAATCCAACGCGATGATCCAGGCAGGAGAGAGAGGAAGAATCCAACGCGATGATCCAGGCAGGAGAGAGAGGAAGAATCCAACGCGATGATCCAGGCAGGAGAGAGAGGAAGAATCCAACGCGATGATCCAGGCAGGAGAGAGAGGAAGAATCCAACGCGATGATCCAGGCAGGAGAGAGAGGAAGAATCCAACGCGATGATCCAGGCAGGAGAGAGAGGAAGAATCCAACGCGATGATCCAGGCAGGAGAGAGAGGAAGAATCCAACGCGATGATCCAGGCAGGAGAGAGAGGAAGAATCCAACGCGATGATCCAGGCAGGAGAGAGAGGAAGAATCCAACGCGATGATCCAGGCAGGAGAGAGAGGAAGAATCCAACGCGATGATCCAGGCAGGAGAGAGAGGAAGAATCCAACGCGATGATCCAGGCAGGAGAGAGAGGAAGAATCCAACGCGATGATCCAGGCAGGAGAGAGAGGAAGAATCCAACGCGATGATCCAGGCAGGAGAGAGAGGAAGAATCCAACGCGATGATCCAGGCAGGAGAGAGAGGAAGAATCCAACGCGATGATCCAGGCAGGAGAGAGAGGAAGAATCCAACGCGATGATCCAGGCAGGAGAGAGAGGAAGAATCCAACGCGATGATCCAGGCAGGAGAGAGAGGAAGAATCCAACGCGATGATCCAGGCAGGAGAGAGAGGAAGAATCCAACGCGATGATCCAGGCAGGAGAGAGAGGAAGAATCCAACGCGATGATCCAGGCAGGAGAGAGAGGAAGAATCCAACGCGATGATCCAGGCAGGAGAGAGAGGAAGAATCCAACGCGATGATCCAGGCAGGAGAGAGAGGAAGAATCCAACGCGATGATCCAGGCAGGAGAGAGAGGAAGAATCCAACGCGATGATCCAGGCAGGAGAGAGAGGAAGAATCCAACGCGATGATCCAGGCAGGAGAGAGACGAAGAATCCAACGCGATGATCCAGGCAGGAGAGAGAGGAAGAATCCAACGCGATGATCCAGGCAGGAGAGAGAGGAAGAATCCAACGCGATGATCCAGGCAGGAGAGAGACGAAGAATCCAACGCGATGATCCAGGCAGGAGAGAGACGAAGAATCCAACGCGATGATCCAGGCAGGAGAGAGACGAAGAATCCAACGCGATGATCCAGGCAGGAGAGAGACGAAGAATCCAACGCAATGATCCAGGCAGGAGAGAGACGAAGAATCCAACGCAATGATCCAGGCAGGAGAGAGAGGAAGAATCCAACGCGATGATGCAGGCGGAGAGAGAGGAAGAATCCAACGCGATGATCCAGGCGGAGAGAGAGGAAGAATCCAACGCGATGATCCAGGCAGGAGAGAGAGGAAGAATCCAACGCGATGATCCAGGCAGGAGAGAGAGGAAGAATCCAACGCGATGATCCAGGCAGGAGAGAGAGGAAGAATCCAACGCGATGATCCAGGCAGGAGAGAGAGGAAGAATCCAACGCGATGATCCAGGCAGGAGAGAGAGGAAGAATCCAACGCGATGATCCAAGCAGGAGAGAGAGGAAGAATCCAACGCGATGATCCAGGCAGGAGAGAGAGGAAGAATCCAACACGATGATCCAGGCAGGAGAGAGAGGAAGAATCCAACGCGATGATCCAGGCAGGAGAGAGGAGAGCTCAAACACAACGTCCAAGAGAGAGGACGAGCTCACGCGCGGTCCGCCCTATACAGCGCGGGGCTCCGCCCCTTCGCTCCACCTCTCCTCCAGCCCTTTCGAGAAGCTCCTCAAAAAGGGGCGTCTCCTCCTCACTGCCGCCTCACACCCCGTAGCCACCAATAGCCAGCGAGCTTTCGCAGCCTCTCCCGTCAGCCCCGGCGCCGCAAACTCGCGTGCCGTTGTAGGCCTTTCACGGGGCCTTCGTTTGAAGTCTTCGGACGGTCCAAAATAACGATAGAACAGAAAAACGGCTATCTCAAAGAGTCGCAGCCCGATGAATCGCACGAATTCCCTTTAAACAACGGTGGGGAACTATCTGCACATAAACTTAGCGTCATAACTGATCTAAGGACCCTTTATGGTGTATTGCGAATTTCCACAGCCGTAACACTATCATGGCATCGGTTTTGCAATATTTAACCTTCATGAAGGTGGCAATAACTCAGGGAGTGTACAAATACAAGGTTAAAAACAAACAAAAAAAACATACCTACTTGAGCAAGTTTTTTCACAAATCTGAGATCAAGGACGAGAAACAACCTTATCAATTACCCTGCAGTCCCAAAGCAAAAATGTCACAGTTACAACTACAGTAGATGAGAGTTGTACTCTCATATACTATAGTTGGGAACAGGTGCTACGACAGTGGTCTGCAGAGAATTACGAAAGGAAAGGAATGGCAGGCTTGAGAGGGCAATCGCTGGATGGATGCAGTTTCCAAGGAACGTTCGAAAATGTAAAAGGGTGCTGCCATACACAGAGTGTGTGTGTGTGTGTGTGTGTGTGTGTGTGTGTGTGTGTGTGTGTGTGTGTGTGTGTGTGTGTGTGTGTGTGTGTGTGTGTGTGTGTGTGTGTGTGTGTGTGTGTGTGTGTGTGTGTGTGTGTGTGTGTGTGTGTGTGTGTGTGTGTGTGTGTGTGTACGCACGCACAATGTGGTGCAAAAGAATCTCAATGAAGAGAATAAGCAAGAAAAAGGAAGAAGAAGATTTCATTAATCGTGTACCATGCTTTAATTCAATCAATCAATCAAATGGAAATGTCTTGGCTCGAGGGTGACGTGGTGGACATATATGGCCAGTGGTTTAACACGTGTTCCTCAAGAGGACGTGGCTTTACAAACCTCACGTAGAACGTTTGTTGGGGTCTGTCAGTGGTGAAATCAGATATCCGGAACAAGGAATACGCTCCGCAGGTTTGACAAGGGTGTTAACCGGAATTATCCACACAACACAGTCTTTATTTAAATCGATACATTTTGTTTCACCTACCATTGAACAAACATGCTCGTAGTACCTACAAACAGATGGCTTTGTCTCCCTCATCTATTCCGATTCTCACATAATCCTTCTTCCTTTCATTCGGGAATTAGAGACCACAACGTTGCCCGAAGTTTTCCCACCCAAAATGAAGGACCATCCACCATCCGCACACCCAGTATTCATAATGTGTACAATTCGAGCTCCAGCGTTGGTCCAATCTTCAGAGGACAGAAGGACGATCGACACCTCCAAGGAAACTCGACCCACCGTGCGAATATTGGAAGGGTTAATAAAACAAGGTGCAACTGCAGTGAGATGAAATATACAAGCTGGTGTGACGGTCATTCCAGGAGTGACAGGTCAGTGTTGTAATGTCATGTTGATCAAGAACAACCAGAGTTCAAGATTACTCATCAACGTGGAACACTGATGGATTCAAGGAAAATTATCACGGGCAAAGTCAAAGAAATGTTCATCTTTCATGTCCCACCACCACCAGCCCTCCCTCCACCAATCTGTCTTTGTCTGTCTGTCTCTCACACCTCGTTATATACATATGAACAGCTCAAAGTCCTCATTTTAGAAGATGTATTTGTTGGATGACGAAAAACTACTACCGAGGTATTTGTGACACCTTTATGCAAGTCATAGAAATTTTAAGTTCAATGATAATTATCAATACATTACACTGGTATAGGTATTTACAAATACAACAACATTATTCATAAAGGAGGTGGAATGGTGAATAACAAGGTAAAAAATTCATCACGTTGAAACATGCAAATTTGTACTGCAACAGGAAAGAGCAGGGATCGCAATGGCGCTGCAAGAACACTACAGAACGGCACGGAACGTCATGTCATGTCACATCATGGCACACCGCAAAACGGCACGGAACATCACCGCACACCGTAGAACGGCACGTCACGTCGCCACACACCGCAGAACGGCATGGCACGTCGCCACAGAACAGCATGTCATCACCGCAAACTGCAGAACGGCACGTCGCCGCACGTCACGTCTCGTCTCCGCGTCACATCGCACTGCAGGTCGGCACTTCATGTCACCGCACGCTGCTTCACACCGCACCACAGGTCGGCACGTCATATCGCCGCACGCTGAGTCACACCGCCGCACACCGCACCACAGGTCGGCAGGTCGCTGCACACCGAGTCACACCGCACCGCAGGTCAACACGTCGCGTCGCCGCACCGCACGTCGGCAAGTCTCCACACGCCGCACCACACCACACCAAAGGTCGGCACGTCACGTCGCCGAGTTCCGCGACACACCGCACCGCAGGTCAACACGTTGCGTCACCGCACCACACCGCACGTCGACACATCACGTCACGTCGCCGCAGGTCGGCACGTCACGTCGCCACACGTCGCACAGCGCATCGCCACACCACAGGTCGGCACGTCGCGTCGCCGCACAACACGTTGGCACGTCGAGTCGCCACACCACACCGCACCACAGCTCGGCACGTCGCATGCCGTGTCACGTCGCCGCACACCGCATCATACGTCAGCACGGCGCGTCGCGTCATGTCGCCGCACCACACCACAGGTCGGCACGTCGCGTCGCCACACACCACACCATAGGTCGGCACGTCACATCGCCACACCACACCGCACCATAGGTCGGCACGTCGTGTCGCCACACCACACCGCACCATAGGTCGGCACGTCGAGTCGCCACATCACACCGCACCACAGCTCGGCACAGCGCATCGCCACACCACAGGTCGGCAAGTCGCATCTCCGCACGTCGCATCACACCACACCGCACCACAGGTCGGCATGTCGCATCGCCACACCACACCACAGGTCGGCACCTCACATCACCGCTCACAGAGTCACACCGCACCACAGGTCGGCACGTCGTATCAGAGTCACACCGCACCACAGGTCGGCACGTCGTATCACCGCACACCGCACCACAGGTCGGCACATCGCGTCACCGCACACCGCATCACAGGTCGGCACATCGCGTCGCCGCACACCGCGTCGCCACACCGCACCACAGCTCGGCACGTCGCCACACCGCACCACAGCTCGGCACGTCGCCACACCGTACCACAGGTCGGCACGTCGCTGCACACCGTACCGCAGGTCGGCACGTCGCGTCGCCGCGTCACGCCGTACCGCAGGTCGGCACGTCGCGTCGCCGCGTCACGCCGTACCGCAGGTCGGCACGTCGCGTCGCCGCGTCACGCCGTACCGCAGGTCGGCACGTCGCGTCGCCGCGTCACGCCGTACCGCAGGTCGGCACGTCGCGTCGCCGCACGCCGCACCGCAGGTCGGCACGCCGCGTCGCGCCGCGCCGCAGGTCGGCACGCCGCGTCGCGCCGCGCCGCAGGTCGGCACGTCGCGTCGCGCCGCGCCGCAGGTCGGCACGTCGCGCCGCGCCGCACCGCAGGTCGGCACGTCGCGTCGCCGCACGCCGCACCGCAGGTCGGCACGTCGCGTCGCCGCACGCCGCACCGCAGGTCGGCACGTCGCGTCGCCGCACGCCGCACCGCAGGTCGGCACGTCGCGTCGCCGCACGCCGCACCGCAGGTCGGCACGTCGCGTCGTCGAGTCACGCCGCACCGCAGGTCGGCACGTCGCGTCGCCGAGTCACGCCGTACCGCAGGTCGGCACGTCGCGTCACGCCGCACCGCAGGTCGGCACGTCGCGTCGTCGAGTCACGCCGCACCGCAGGTCGGCACGTCGCGTCGCGCCGCACCGCAGGTCGGCACGTCGCGTCGCGCCGCACCGCAGGTCGGCACGTCGCGTCGCGCCGCACCGCAGGTCGGCACGTCGCGTCGCGCCGCACCGCAGGTCGGCACGTCGCGTCGCGCCGCACCGCAGGTCGGCACGTCGCGTCGCGCCGCACCGCAGGTCGGCACGTCGCGTCGCGCCGCACCGCAGGTCGGCACGTCGCGTCGCGCCGCACCGCAGGTCGGCACGTCGCGTCACGCCGCACCGCAGGTCGGCACGTCGCGTCACGCCGCACCGCAGGTCGGCACGTCGCGTCGTCGAGTCACGCCGCACCGCAGGTCGGCACGTCGCGTCGTCGAGTCACGCCGCACCGCAGGTCGGCACGTCGCGTCGTCGAGTCACGCCGCACCGCAGGTCGGCACGTCGCGTCGTCGAGTCACGCCGCACCGCAGGTCGGCACGTCGCGTCGTCGAGTCACGCCGCACCGCAGGTCGGCACGTCGCGTCGTCGAGTCACGCCGCACCGCAGGTCGGCACGTCGCGTCGCCACACCGCACCACAGGTCGGCACGTCGCGTCGCCACACCGCACCACAGGTCGGCACGTCGCGTCGCCGAGTCACGCCGCACCGCAGGTCGGCACGTCGCGTCACACCGCACCGCAGCACGTCGCGTCACACCGCACCGCAGGTCGGCACGTCGCGTCACACCGCACCGCAGGTCGGCACGTCGCGTCACACCGCACCGCAGGTCGGCACGTCGCGTCACACCGCACCGCAGGTCGGCACGTCGCGTCACACCGCACCGCAGGTCGGCACGTCGCGTCACACCGCACCGCAGGTCGGCACGTCGCGTCACACCGCACCGCAGGTCGGCACGTCGCGTCACACCGCACCACAGGTCGGCACGTCGCGTCACACCGCACCACAGGTCGGCACGTCGCGTCACACCGCACCACAGGTCGGCACGTCGCGTCACACCGCACCACAGGTCGGCACGTCGCGTCACACCGCACCACAGGTCGGCACGTCGCGTCACACCGCACCACAGGTCGGCACGTCGCGTCACACCGCACCATAGGTCGGCACGTCGCGTCGCCACACCACACCGCACCATAGGTCGGCACGTCGCGTCGCCACATCACACCGCACCACAGCTCGGCACGGCGCATCTCCACACCACAGGTCGGCAAGTCGCGTCTCCGCACGTCGCATCACACCATAGTTCGAAACGTCACGTCACCACACCACAGGTCGGCATGTCGCATCGCCACACCACACCGCACCACAGGTCGGCACCTCACATCGCCGCACACAGAGTCACACCGCACCACAGGTCGGCACGTCGCATCACCACACACCGCACCACAGGTCGGCACATCGCGTCACCACACACCGCATCACACTGCACCACAGGTCGGCACATCGCGTCGCCTCACACCGCGGTCGGCACATCGCGTCGCCGCACACCGCATCACAGGTCGGCACGTCGAGTCCCCACACCACACCACAGCTCGGCACAGCTCGGCACGTCGAGTCTCCACACCACACCACAGCTCGGCACACCGCACCACAGGTCGGCAGTCGCGCCACACCGCACCACAGGTCGGCACGTCGCGTCACACCGCACCACAGGTCGGCACGTCGCGTCACACCGCACCACAGGTCGGCACGTCGCGTCACACCGCACCACAGGTCGGCACGTCGCGTCACACTGCACCACAGGTCGGCACGTCGCGTCACACCGCACCACAGGTCGGCACGTCGCGTCACACCGCACCACAGGTCGGCACGTCGCGTCACACCGCACCACAGGTCGGCACGTCGCGTCACACCGCACCACAGGTCGGCACGTCGAGTCACACCGCACCACAGGTCGGCACGTCGAGTCACACCGCACCACAGGTCGGCACGTCGCATCACCACACACCGCACCACAGGTCGGCACATCGCGTCACCGCACACCGCATCACACTGCACCACAGGTCGGCACATCGCGTCGCCTCACACCGCGGTCGGCACATCGCGTCGCCGCACACCGCATCACAGGTCGGCACGTCGAGTCGCCACACCACACCACAGCTCGGCACATCGCGTCGCCACACCACACCACAGCTCGGCAAGTCGAGTCTCCAGACCACACCACAGGTCGGCACGTCGCATCACACCGCACCGCAGGTCGGCATGTCGCGTCACACCGCACCGCAGGTCGGCACGTCGCGTCACACCGCACCGCAGGTCGGCACGTCGCGTCACACCGCACCGCAGGTCGGCACGTCGCATCGCCGCACACCGCACCATAGGTCGGCACGTCGCGTCACACTGCACTACAGGTCAGCACGTCGAGTCACCGCACACCGCACCACAGGTCGGCACATCGCGTCGCCGCATCACACCGCAGGGCGGCACGTCGCGTCGCCACACCACACCGCACCACAGGTCGGCACATCGCGTCGCCGCATCACACCGCACCATAGGTCGGCACGGCGCATCTCCACACCACAGGTCGGCAAGTCGCGTCTCCGCACGTCGCATCACACCATAGTTCGAAACGTCACGTCACCACACCACAGGTCGGCATGTCGCATCGCCACACCACACCGCACCACAGGTCGGCACCTCACATCGCCGCACACAGAGTCACACCGCACCATAGGTCGGCACGTCGCGTCAAACCGCACTACAGGTCGGCACATCGCGTCGCCACACCACACCACACCACACCGCACCGCAGGTCGGCACATCGCGTCGCCTCACACCGCGGTCGGCACATCGCGTCGCCGCACACCGCATCACAGGTCGGCACGTCGAGTCGCCACACCACACCACAGCTCGGCACATCGCGTCGCCGCACCACACCACAGCTCGGCAAGTCGCGTCGCCACACCACACCGCACCATAGGTCGGCACGTCGCGTCGCCACACCACACCGCACCATAGGTCGGCACGTCGCCGCACACCGCATCACAGGTCGGGAAGAGCGAAGTGGGGGTGCGGGAGGAAGCGGGTAAAGTGGAATGGATTCACGATGGTAAAGAGAGGTCGGAGCGGCGTCCAAAAGGGACAAACGTGGGGGGAAGGAATGAACTGGAGACACAGACAACATGATGTCCATTGCTCAGATCGATATCATGACGTCATTCATGCCTCGTCAACCCCACTCTCACCAATCGAGACGAAGCGTTTCCAATGGAGGATCTTTGTTATATTTGTGCCAATTCACACGAACTTGCCTTCATGTCGGTAATGATCGCCTGGAAGAGTCCCCCAAGTGCACAGCACTCACGGTCTGCGGGCACGTCCATCCCGCTCGCCCTGTTGGATAGTCCTGATGAGAATCACCCCTCACAGGTACACATTCCCCATCAGGCTCATCCTCCACATAAACCAATCTCCAAGAGACTCTCACCTCTCCTTTCGCTCCTTTGGCCGCTTCTCCGATTCCTGTGAGGTAACAGATTCTTCACTCCCGAAACAAGAAAGCGGAGCGCTGTCCGTCCGTCTTGTCGATGTACGTGCGCGTCCCTCCACACCTCCAAATAACGTCTCCTCAGCCCTCCCGCCGTCAATTCACACCCGCGATTGAAGCGAAAATCCTGCCCTTTCGTTCAGCTGCTCCACACCGTGATTAATGCGTCACGTAACAGCGTCATGACGTCGGTGTTTTAAGTGCGTCATGACGTTCAATCGGCTCGTTGACGGTGACGTCATGTTCTGTAAACAAAGCATGTGCAGGCTCAGCGTGGCCTTCAAACTCCCTGCACACAACACCGTCCCCTCTCTCCCTCTCCCTCGTTCAGGCCTCGTGATAACTATTCTCAAGGGCAATCGAGATTATTTATTATTATATAAATTAATACAAGCTCCATGAGCTCATTTGCTTTCGGAAAAATGGAAAACAGGGTGATGCTTGCGTAACACATGGGGGCTGCTTGGCTTGCCTACCCATCTGAGATATGGGGGGGAGGGGGAGGTACTTGCCTACCCATCTGAGATATGGGGAGGGGGAAGGTACTTGCCTACCCATCTAAGATATGGGGGGGAGGGAGATACTTGCCTACCCATCTGAGATATGGGGGAGGGGAGGTACTTGCCTATCCATCTGAGATACGAGGGGGAGGGGAGGTACTTGCCTACCCATCTGAGATATGGGGAGGGGGAGGAGGGGTACTTGTCTATCCAAGATATGGGGGGAGGGGGATACTTGCCTATCCATCTGAGATATGGGGGGGAGGGGAGGTACTTGCCTACCCATCTGAGATATGGGGGGAGGGGGAGGTACTTGCCTATCCATCTGAGATATGGGGGGTGGGGGGTACTTGACTATCCATCTGAGATATGGGGGAGGAGGGGTACTTGCCTATCCATCTGAGATATGGGGGGAGGGGGTACTTGCCTATCCATCTGAGATATGGGGGGAGGGGGTACTTGCCTATCCATCTGAGATATGGGGCAAGGGGGGTACTTGCCTACCATCTGAGACTATTGGGTGAGGGGGGTACTTTTCTCACCTCAGACATTATCATTGTGGAGACGGTTTGCTTGCCGACCATCTAAGATATCGGGGGGGGGGGGGTAGGTGAACTTGCCTACCACCAGAGACTATTGGGGGGGGCTGCATGTTTACCTATCATCACAGATATGGGTAAGGGGGGTGGTGTGGTACCTCCCAGAGCATTGTTACAGCTTGACAAGTTTCCATCATGCCTGCATTACCAGAGCAAGGACAACCCAACCAAATAAAGGAAACAAGGTGAGATACAGGTTGTTTGATGGTGTTATATAAATGGCACGCCCAACATGGTGCGGTTTACCAAAATGTTTTGTGTAACACATATCAGGAGGTTGTGAAGATCTTCCTTGAAGGTAGTAGTGTGTCTATAATAATGTGGCCCAACGGTATGAACAGGGGCCCTCGATATTTTAGGTACCGGACAAAAATAGACAGACAACCTGGGCTGGAAACAAATAGACTGGACACAGTGCTCCTTGTTAACCATTTTCTATCCCGATGGCGAGATGTTTGAGAAAAACAAAGGTCTTCAGCAGTGCGTTTTATTCCCACAGGGTGTGCAGGCCAAACTGGTGATCGTTGATGGTGATTCTGACCGGCGAGGATGCCTGGAGAGGATGTTTCCAAGAGTTGTGTTGCAGAGACCCCTCATCGGTGGCGTTTGACCCCTTTTCGTTGGCACTTTAGGTCGATGCCAAAAATAATGCTGCAAGGAATGTTAGAACAGGAAGGAACCCAAGGATTTACATTCCTCACTCCAAACAAATGGATTACAAGTTATAAGTTTCGTATTCGTCCCGATGACCCCATCTTTGCTCTCTAACTTATTCTAGTTCCTTATGATGACTCGAACGCAGGATGGGGTCTTTCGTATGATTACTTCAAAAAGTGTGCAGGAACAATTGAAAGCTCATTTGTTGCCATGGTAATTTAAAATGATTGATTGGAAACGGTATTTTTAAAATAAATAAAAAGAATTCAGGAAACGGTAGACATCATGAGCTTGTTAAAGAAACCTCAATCACTTGCACTATTTGTCTTGTCCGACAAGGAATGGAGTGAATGAGGGGCACCGAAACAATGTTCTGCATAGTTTTTAATCTTGGGGTATAAATAGGGCAATGGACCTTCTGGTTCTTACACATGCTTGGTTTGGGAGGTGGGGGAAGACAGAGAGAGAACATGAGAAGTATGGAAGGAGTGGCTTCGAGAAAGCAACATGAGGTTGGTGAATAGAGTTAGGTTGGGTGGCCCTCATTAAGGGGGTCGTGACAGAAGAGAACAGTGTAATTTGGTGAAAAAACAACAATCAACATTTTCAGACAAATAATTAACACAATCGTTAAAAGTATTGGGACACCAAAAGATGATGCAAGGTTACCCCCAGGTTGGGTTCCAATTCTGATCGGTTGTCATGTTCACCAACACATCTACCAATTATTGGGCGCACCATTCATCCTTCCGAACAAGTCTAAATTTAGTGATGGGTTGGGGTCCTTTGACTGATGCACACATGGCATCAAGAGATCAGTGAGTGCTTTGATTGGGTTGAAGTCGAGGGTTTGGCAGGATCAAACCAATCGCTTACAGGTGCACGTATGGTAAGGTGCTGTCACGGTGGAAGATGGAAAGACGGACACACTGGCATGATTTACTCGTTTTTCCCCTCTTACTTTGGAGGAGTCAAACCAAAAATGTCGCTTCAAACGAGGGTTAATATTGTATACCAATCTCGATATTTGGATGAGACATTTCAATCTCGTGGAGGTTGTTCTCTCAAATCAAATAAAGGGAGAATGTGTGAAATAAGGAAAATCATGTCGATTGCACTGACTGGCCAAGAGATATATACATACATACTCACATCTAAACTGTCGAGCGTGGGTTCGAATCCCTACCCAGCTATAAACTGTCATCCTAGTGTTTCACAGGTAGGTGATGCATCAACGTGTCTCTCGCGGATGGATGTTAAACTGAGCGTCTTGTCTACCAGCATTCGTAAGTGGAAGTTTAAAGGTCAAGATCCCACAGTGTCCTTAATGGCTTTGCAAAGGGTTGGGGAGCTATCGGCAGCAACCTGAACAAGTTACAAAAGCCCACCCTAACTACTTAATCGAATGTCAGGCCTGGCCAGCCGGTTCGTGAAAGAGAGAGTAAGAACAAGGGGGAGAAAGAGAAAAGAAGTTGAAGAAGAAGAAGCGTTGCACTGCCTGTGGAACACTCTCCGACTTGACTGGGTATAAGATCTCTTTATACTGCCATTAGTCCCTGAACTAGAGCACTTTTCGTACCATAGAGAGGAAAGATGTCACAGTGATTTTTATTAGTGCGTTGCATCCCTTCATTACAAAAAACCCATGTTGGCAGAGTCAGATGGGCAACTTAGTGATAGAATGCATGCATCAATCCAAAATTGTGGGCGGAAACAACTACAATCCACATAAATGCTATTTGTGATCGACGCAAATGTTACAATAAATTTCTAAACGATTTAAAACTGAACATTTAACTATTTTGTCCCATATAGTGTTGTGAGCCGGGGTTCAGTGGCCAGGACGACCGCTATATGGAGCAGTGAGGACGTCTCCCACCGAACACCGGAATGGAAGGTCGTAACCCTTGGATAACTCCAAAGGTTATGGGTCCCTTCGCGGACCGTGGATGCCAATATTTCGACCGCGTGGCGGAGGGTTAATTGTCTCGATCTCCAATATACCTACTCTCAAGTCCCGAATAAGCGTGGGGGTCTGAATAAGCGTGTAGGGTGGAACATTTTCCAAATTTTAATAAGAGTAGAGGGCGGAATAAGCGTGTAGGGTGGAAAATCCAAAAAAGTCTAATAAGCATGCAGGTCCGAATAAGAGGGCAGGGTGGAAAAACCAGAAATGTGACAAATATAGAATATGGATTTTATTGTTCAAATACATACATTACAATGTGAAGATGCGTACTGTACTCTACACTTTTTCTTTGGCAATCTGTATGCGCTTCTTCACACCCCTTCGGGCGTTTGCGTTGATTGCTTTGAATCTTCTGAACTGTGGAGTGAAGAGTTCGGATGTGGAAGACGAATGTTTGTCGATCACAGCTTGGATGTCATCAAGGAATGCACAGTCTGCTTTTGCTTCATCATATGTAGCTTCGTGTGAGAGAGTGGAGGTAGACGGGAGGTCTTCTTGAATTGATACAATGTCTGTCTGACTTTCATTCTCATCTGAATCTGGGGACTCCACCTCTTCATCAATTCTTCTTGAGGAAACTCCTCTCCCTCACAATCCATCAGTTCCACACCCTCATCTTGTGGTACCTCACTTTCCCCCTTCCTCTTCCTGGTGACTCCCTTCGGTGGGGTGATGGTCGATGTCAAATCTTTGATGTCCGATGGGGGAGTAGAAGTCAGCAAATCCTTCCGAAACTTCAACATCTCTTCTCCAACAATGCTGAACAGTTTGTCAGAGACAATGTAATCATCTGACCCATCGAATGTATTAATCAGGAAATAGACTTTCATAGCATGTACTGGATCCACCGTTAGCTCCTTCCAACTGGCGTGTAGCATCTCCAGCATTTCATCCCTGCTGGGTTGCGGAATCTTGCTGGGGTTTTCTCTCAGCTGTCTTAACATCAGAGCTGATTCCTTATGCCTGTACAAGGACTTTCGCTGATGATGGAGATGGGTATCATTGATCTGAACATCACCAGTGATTCCTTTGCCGATGACCACCAATATGTAACTTCGAGCCAGCAATGCCTTTTTGACTTTGTCTGTGACATGGACAGAATAATCATCGAGTACGTATATGGCGAAGTTCTTGTCGGTGAACATGTTGAACCGGTTTGGCAGGTGCGATATGGTTTCTAGCATGTTGTCTAACCGATACGAACCCTTGGGTGCCCACTGTT
Organism: Eptatretus burgeri; assembly: GCF_056783735.1. NCBI lineage: Eukaryota > Metazoa > Chordata > Myxini > Myxiniformes > Myxinidae > Eptatretus > Eptatretus burgeri. The sequence continues at coordinate 98,541,818 of NC_140968.1, read as the reverse complement.
CTTCACCTCCTTCCATTTCAATATCCGTCAGGACAGACTATTCTTCCATCTTGTCTCAGACACGAAACGATTGAAATACAGGAAAACTGCGACGTAAGTACAGTACTTCTCCGGTATGGGAGAGTCAGTGGCGCCACACTCAGGCAGCCGAACGAATCAACCGGCAGGACCCGCATTGACGCGGTACAGTACCCAGACCCATGGCGGAGATCGTTGGCAGATGAAGGAATTTCGAGAGTAAAGATGGACACATCTCTCGACGGGACAACATTGTCACCCTACACGCTCGCCGGTGTAAATATGACCTGAGGGTGGCAAGAACGACTTTTTAATAAGTGTGTAGACCCGAATAGATGCTGTGTAGGGGGGATTTTCACCTCGAAAAAAAATAAGCATGCATGCACGCTTATGCGGGACTTGAGTAAATAACCACGCAGTCTTGCGACCAGGGAAACCACACTCCCGGCCGACTTTGTCCGAACCGAGTCGCTGTTACCAACTCGGATCCGGCATAACCGAGCGGAAGTTACCAAAGCCGCGCCGGACCAAATGAACGATTTACGGCACAGACGGCCTCACCAATTCTCAATACGCACCGTGCTGCGTCAATGGGAGAAAGCACAGAAAACGAGCTGGAACATTTAACACGGGGGTTTATTTATAAACAATAATTAATCAGGGAGGGGAGCACACAAAGAGAACAGAGTTATCCGAATAAAAGAAATGCAGGCAATGTACAGCGAGCGAAAAGCACTTAACAGTTCTACTTAACAGACTGGCGACACACACACACACACACACACACACACACACACACACACACACACACACACACACACACACACACACACACACACACACACACACACACACACACACACACACAAATGGTGGCCGTGGCCTTTATTTGGCCCTTCAGCTCGGGAGGGAAAGGCGAGCTGAGGGTAGGGGCCGATTCTTGCACCTGTCCGCCTCGTGCGGTCTGGTCGAGCTTGTCCGGTTTTGGGACTCCAACCCGCCGCCACAACGCAGCACCAAGCACCAGGGACCAGGAACGACACAACGGACGCCAGCCAGCACGGGAACGGACCAGACGAGACGAGCACCAGCGGGTAGACGAGAACCCCAGCAGGCAAGACGAGGCTTCTTCTCTCTTCTCGCCACCTACTCTTATCCTTCCCCTCCCCCACAGGTCGAGGGTACCGTTCTGAGGGACTCGCCTCCGGATTGGACAAGGGGTTGTCGGGCGACTAGTTGCCACCCCTCATTGGTCGGGCCGAACACTCCACCTGGGTAAGGCGGAGCCAGCCCTGAGGTGATAAGCTTCCCTGATTGGACAAGGGGTGGTCCGGTGGGAGGGGCAACAACCACCCTCCCCCCCCGCCCCCCGTGCGTGTCTGGGAACCCAGATGGAACAACCAGTGGAGCACCCTATTCTCCATCTACCCTTGTCGCGGGGAGGGGCGATCTCGGGTCGGCTGTCGGGCCGGCCGCCGTCGATTGGACGAGCTCACGGTGGGCGGAGGGAACCTCACCCCTGTATGTGACACGCTGCACGTGGGCGATGGTGCGAAAACGAAGGATGATTGAAGATGTAAAAAAACCTGACGATAAAAGTAACTCGTAGCGCACACATGTAATTAATCCATTAGACAGAAGGACGGGACCCTGACTATAAACACATACTTATTGAAATAACTGAACTGCAGGGGCTGCTGTCTGTTTGTATGCAAATGGCTGCCAGATTTGTAACAATGGATCAGATGTTACTATCCAAGATGGTGGCAGAAGAGTGGTGAATAAACTCGAGGTTACACATTTTAATTGGCCTCATAACAACAACCCAAGATTTATAAAGGTGAGCGATTGTTCAGTTTAATAATTTTAATTTGAGCTTTACAAGATGTGGATATCTCAATCCTCTGCTTTAAGAGATGTCATTCATGGGGTCGGAAGATGAAGAAGTTCCCCCGGGACTCCCTCAAGATAAAGCAGACCTGCTTAATATGTTCTTGCGAAACACCCAGAGCAGAACTAGTTAGTCCAAGGGATGAGTCATCACAGACCATGCTGCTTTTGAAGCCATCCTCCAACAGTCGTCATCCGAGGCATCCCCAAAAATTTTCATCATCGGAAATTTCGGGGCACATTTTCACACAAGAAAGGACTGGACCGTGTAACCAGTGCGAGTTCCTCTGAAGATCCGACAGACCAGCAGCAAAGGAGATCATCGAGAAGTTGTTGCATGTATGAGGGTGTGTTCATATTCTGTGAGAAAAGGAGTAAATACGTGAAAAGGTTCAGATTCAAGAGAACCACTTGCCTAAGCCCAGGAACTTCATTCAGATGAGAAGATTCAGTACATGACCACACGGAATAAAGACAACAAAATATTGGCAATAGCATCTCATGAGTTGGTAGCTGCGGAAACCCACCACCACAGAATGTGATATCATTCCTACACTAGAGATTATGCAAGATCCACTGGATCTGCATCAATCATTAATATTCACTGTACTGTCAGCTAAGAGTATGCTGTTGAGAAGGATGCTTACATGCTTACGAGATGTTATTTGCAGATATGTTTCTTCTGCCCAAATAGTTTCAAATGGTGGAAGGCAGCATGATGGGAATGGAAGGCAGCATGAGGGGAGGGAAAGGGAAGGGCAATAAAATGCACCCAAACAGCAACATGGAGAATTAGGGAGGGGGGGAGGAGAGGCAGAATGGAGAGAGGGGTGGAATCCAACAGATGTGATGCCCAGTTTAACATTCATCCAAGACACGGAACACACATTGATAAATCACATAGCTTGTGAAACACCAGGATGACAGTTTATAGCTGGGTTGGTAGTCGAACCGAGGCCAGACAGCTTTGAGCGAGCGTGCATACCTCTCGGCTATCCTGCCGTGACGTGACGATTCATTGCTTTATATAACACTCATTAATATCCAATTTATTTTGCCTTCCCAACTCCGGTATCGAACCATGGTATTGCCACGGAGGCTTGAAGAGCACGCACCAAGTGGCTTCATCAATCACTCCATGAGATGTTGAAGAAACTTTTAAAAACAAAAACATTTGATTGTTTTATATGTATTTATCTTTTCCAAAGTGTTGGGTCATATTATGAAAGATCATACAAAAAGAGGAAACTTTGTGTCAAATAAAATTGCACATTTTCAGTGAGCCAGCCAACGCCTGACGCACCGCAGAACAACGTGGGGCCAAACACAGAAGAGTGGCCCTGAACTTTGTTCAAATCAATCAATATTTGCACCAAGTGGCTTAAGCACTCACTCAAGGAAACACTCCACTTAAATGGTTGATAAGGAATGGCTGGCTTGGCAAGCAATTCGCGATCACTGATCCATCATATTAAACACCTCCCAGAGATGCCCAAAATATCAAACTATGTCCAAATTAGACAAATGAACACTTTTTTCTTTTTTAGCAGTCAGAACTGCTGCTAAGTTCAATTCTGGAGCTTAAATGTTGTAGTTCAGCTTAGTTTAAGAGATTCGAGGTTATGGCATGTGCGGAAATGAAGTAAAGCCACAAACGCTGGCATCTCGCATGTTTATAAGCATTGTAATCTATCCAGCAATTTGTAGGTATGATCAGGCATTCGATGATACGAGTGAGGAAAGTGAAAAAAAAACAAAAAAAACAAACCTATTGTTCGGAAATCATTGCTGCCTGTTCAAACTCAAGGCATTGTTGAGCAGGCCGAACAAAATAGCGAATCAAGACCTCAGTGAGGTAACCAAGGATGCGGCTTAAGACCTCAGAGGGAGGCGAGGTGGCCAAGGATGTGCCTGATAAAGGAAATAATTAAATAAGGCCGTTAATTATCTTCAATAGGGGTGTTTTAATGAACCCAAACACTCAATTTTCACTCATGCATGCCCTTGGAATTCCCTTAGTATGTATGCAAAGTTTCAGGCTGCTCGGTTTCATGGTTTTGGAGTTATGGTGGACACACACATTATTACAGATATCGATAAAAGCTTGCTGTCGGCTTAATGGTTAAGGTGGCTGGCTTAATGGTTAAGGGGGCTGGCTTAATGGTTCAGGGGCTGGCTTAAGATCTTAGGGTCCTGAGTTTGAGCCCCTATCGTGTAAATAACATGAGGTGGTTGACTCAGCCTGTCATCCTTCCGAGGTTGGCAAAATGAGTCCCAACCTACTGGAAACAGGGGGCATCGTGCATCAGCGACACAGCTGCGCTCCCAGCAATGATGCAACCCACAGCCCCAGGCTGCATATTAAATAATAATAATAATAATAATAATCAATATCGATTTGTAGTTCTTTAAAAATAAAAACAACAAAGTTGAGAAAGAACACTACCCACAGTTTTGAGAAAACAAAAAGGACATGGGTGGCGTCTGTGAGTGGCAAATTTGATGAGTCAAAATGATGTAAAATGTAGTAACATTTTGTTGAAGTGCTGCGAAATGAAAGGTTTTTGGAAGTGCCAATAAGGTGATTTGTATTGTACAGTGTTCAAGCATATAATTCAATTGAAATAAAATAAAGATTTTGAAGGTTTGAGGATAAATAATAATAAAAAAATAACCCACTAATTTGTGCACGGTTATGGGTAGCTCGTTTATTCTTTTAGAAAGGCACCTTGAGAGTTGACGTCCAAAAACGAATGCCAGCAGAGGGACGGCATACACATAGATACCTCACCTTACCTGTGAAACACCAGGATGACAGTTCACAGCGAGGTTGGGATTGAAACCCAGGCTCGACAGCTCAAAAGTGAGTGTGCATTCATCTAGGCGTCTCAAGTCTAGGCTATCCTTCCAGCAAGACCTTCTCTCCCACTCATATTAACAATGTGGCAGATGGCACTGGGGTGGTCGTGATCCACGATCGGTATGTTGTCTACAAGCTTTTCTTGAAGCACACACACACACACACACACACACACACTAAAAAGTTTTCTATTGGCTGTGGAAATATGAAGAAAACATGCTCACTCACCAGTAAACGAAACAGGATTTCTTCACAATAACCACCACAATAAGCAAAAGGTGAATCCCAGAGTATTCATCACAAAATCTTTACACCTGAAAGTGCTCTTAAACAATTCCAACCCATCATTCAAAAGTTATCCAACAACAAAACAAAACAAGTAAAAGTAAATCAACCAGCTTGTAATTTAGCTCAAAAGTGAACAGGTACTCAATGGTCCAATGCCCTGTTACACTGTTACACGTTTCACAAAACACCCACACCCAATAAAACATCAAAACCCCCTCCTCAAAAGTCCCACAGCACCCTTCATCAACTTGCTTTTGAAAATTTACAAGACACGAAAAGAAGAAGAGCGTACATGAAGTCCATCAGATACCTTAAGTATTATGTACAGACTCCATGATAAGAGCACATCCTGTAATAGATACAAGAAGAGCTTGGATAACAAATTGTATGAAGGAGAAGGGTGGTGTAATCGAAGATCAAACAATAGAAGATGTAAAACAAGTTCTAAATCTGTGAGTTTCCCAGTGCTTACGACAAAGAAAGCAAGCTCACCAGCACAAAGGGGTCATCTCGTCATTTGGTGGAGGAAGTGTGGGTGAGGGGCGGGGGGATAGTCACTTTGGCTTGTAATGTTTAAAAAAAATCATATAATAAGTGCAACTTGCATCCGTGGACCTGGATGAGTGGTGTGAGATAGAGGGTGTCTGAACCTCCCAATTTGCAAAGGGGGGGGGGAACCTGTTCAAAGGAGGGAGGGGAAAAATAAATAAAAAAAGAGCACAACTTGCAGCACAGATAATTGGTTCCACTCTCTACGGAGGAGCAATCGAGAAAATCTTGCATCCATTCATGATGTTGTGCTACAACCAACACGTGAACCCACGTGAAGTCTTTTCTAAATCCTCGTGAACCCGAGATCTTCTGGAGTTTTCATTCATGATGTCCAATGCCTCGTGGGAAATGTACAACCTCTTTCCTTAGTATTAGACACAAAAAGGCCTTAAAGGCCTTTTGCAATTTGTCCGATGTTTAACGACCGAAGCAGGCATTTAAATATTCCAGCTCGAATATAAAAATCGGTCCATCCCATTCCAGTTGCAATAATTTCCCATGCTTGTTTCTGCTTCCCTTCATTGCCTTTCATCAAGATTTGGGACGAATGGTCCAGGAAGTCGCATTGGAGAAAACAGACAGAAAGACGAAAGAAGAAAGAAGATTCTTTCAAAGCTCATCGATTATCAAAAGTGGGTACTTCCATCAGAATCATTTCGAGCACCACAAATAAACCATGGGGAATGTCTTCAAGGAGTGGAAGTTAACAACAAGATCAACTCTGCTCACAAATCTTGCAAACACACAACAAAAAAACACCGAGTGGGAAGAGAACTCCAGGATATATCGTGTTGTCGAACACACGTGGCGTCAACCCCCCACGACACAGAATTAACATTGGAAAAATGACCCGAGATGCCAGGCAAACACCAATGCGAGATATCCCACCAGTGTTGAACTTTGCAATCCACGGAATACCATGGATGAGCAGCTGCACAAGTCTTTCATCGGCGTTGTCGATGCATGAGTGTTACGTGGGGTGGCAAAAAGAACGGGAAATCCGGGGCCTTAAAACATGGAAATGGGTTGTGTGAAAAGACCAGTCCAGGAATACACTGGCAAGGTCCGATGACGACTCGATAGGATGTTCCACAATACCAATTTACAGGCTCGACGCCGAATCAAAAATCTGAGAACCAGATGATTCACCATACGAGAAAAAATGAAGAATCCCACCTCGAGCTCATCACTAGCTGGCAGAAGATGCAAAAGAGGCCAAGCTGTGGTTATGGCACTGGGATGCCTGACAAGATTAAAAAAGAAAAATGAAAAAAAAATGGCTGCACGCCAAGCCTCGTCATTAAGAGAACCCTACAAATTGTGGTGTGATTGAGTATTCTGAAATAATATCCTTCGCGTCCTCTGAAGACCGAAAACAATATGCGACAACACAACAAAACGTTTACAAAAGAGAGAGAGCACTTCATTAAATAGCAAACATTTGCTTCGTTTCAACCTTCTTTAAATCTTTCATGAGCAGCAAACATTCTACTTCAATAGAAGTGAAAATGAAACAAAGTGGATAAACCTGAAGATACTTTTCTCAAAGATCTTTTTCTTGCTCCTCCTCCTCTTCCTCTTCCTCCTCCTCCCCCTTAAGGGAAATAGGACTTTGATATGAGGGACAAGAATCTGGGATCACCGAAGACCCGGCCTAGTTGCGCACTGCCGGAGGCAAGCACATCCCTTCACGCTCGGGTCCGGGGCTTTGCCGGATCGCGTTCTGTTGGCGCCGAGCTTGCCGGTGTTGAGCCTGCACCTCGTGAAAGCGCAGCAGCAAACCCGCCGTATCGTCGGTGGTGGAGCTCGGCGAGGACTGTTCATCGTTCCTGTTACGAGGGGGCGAAGAGGAGTTTTGGCAAAGTCACGACGTTCGAGCAGCACAGGAACATCCCTGACATTAAACGATTTGACACAAAGAACTTGTACACGTCCAAAAGAAACCAAAACACACCCCGATACTGGTATGAGCACTGTTATCGGTAAGAAAAGTGAGAGTTGCATCGTTTTTATTTTCTTTTATCAATTATGTACACAATCATGAACATGTGCCTTCCCCAAAGTGCTTACCAGGGAGATAGCAGTTGCGGGTCGGGCACGCACCGAAGACGCTGCTGTAACAGGTGGAAGGCAGCACTTTGCGGGAGCAGCATGAGAAGGCCGTAGAGAGTCTGCAACAAGTCTGGTTGTCGTTTGCTTTGCAGAAGCTGCAAACGCAAGTCTAAAAAGGCAATCGGTTGATGAGGCTTCATTGAAAGTCTAAAAAGTTTAATTTGAAGCCCGAATGCACTACAGAAGCAAATGAGAAACATCAACAAATAATTGGTTATGGTGGTCAGCAGGGGAAGCTAAAGAACAAGGGGGAAGGAATACAATCAAATGGGGATGAAGGATTGAATGAAAAAGTAGAGGATTCAAGCCTGAGAGAAGAATGCTGCAGGAGAGATGGAGAATGGGGGATGGGGGGGGGGAGGAGGGAAAACATAGCCTCCACCCATCTTAGGTGGCGGATGTAATAACTACTTGCGATTATTATCCCCCCTGAATATCTATTTTGGAGCACAGTCTCAAATAAATGAACACCGGTCCAATCACGTGAAAAAACAATGCTCACCAAGATTAGAACTCTGTTTTGTCTATCAAACACGACACATGGGAATTGCTCACATTCTATTCTTCACTTCAAACCACTTTCCCCACAACCATCCTGCATCCACTCGAACGCTCAAAGTGCTCACAGGTAAAGATGGGCGATTCCAGCAGCTGAACCAGCTTGTCAACTTCAGTCAGGAACTCCAGAGTGACCTCCAGGTCCCCACTGAAACAGGAAATTAATGTCAAGCTGTATATACAACCGCTTGGGGGTGACGTAGCCCGACTGCTCAACTTCCCAAGCACAACTCTTTTTCACTCCCTTCATTAGTACAGTACACTCCGAGCTACACGCACTCCCGGTTGATGCATTTTCGATGGTATGCAATGAATGAAGTGATGAACACTTTGCACGATACACCATGTATTTCCGCCGAGACGCATGTTTTTTACAGCCACAAGTCTAAAGGGGTAGCGGTTGTGCTGTGACCATGAAAACAGAAGGCAAAGCGTATGTGCTCTCGAGGATGACGGAAGGTCATTATTCTATATTGCAAAGCGAAGGGTATAAATATAATACAGTGCTATTGTATTGTAAATTAACATCCATTAAATCGGTTGGTACCATGAAACGGGATTTTTTTTGTTTTAATTTTTAATCTGCACTTCATACTGTTATGTGCTTCAAATGTCAATCACTTTTTCGGACAACTTTCCCGAAACCCTACAGTACAAGTGGAAAACGACCTGTATCTACTCCATCAAGCACTCGTGGCAAGAGGTACCGCCACCCAGTCCTGCCTCACCTCCGCAATAACCCAGCTGCCTTCCCCAGGACCCCCTGTCCTCATCTCCAGGTCTCGACATGTAGTGAGTGCACAGTAGTGAGTACAGTACAGTACAGTACTCATCTATTTTTGTTCTATCTTGATGTATTTATGGAAGGTATTAATTTAATTATATATTTAGTGATGTTCTGCATCGATTTACCTAGTTGTGTATTTTGTCTTTCGTTAGGTTAGGTTTGCTTGTGCAAGGTATCCCAACATCAGCCCCCATAGCAACGCATCTTCAATTTATAGCACTATGTCTATGGGAAAATCTTTTTCACAATACACATTTTGTGATGCACACTACTTTTGTGGAACGCATCAAATTCATACAGCGAGGGAGTGTTAGTTAGTATACTAACCTCGTAAAGAGAAGAAGGTGCATTTTACCCTTTAACCTCGGATGCAACAATTCACCCTCACGCATCCAACTTGTGTTCACATGCATGCACGTCCTGTTGTTCGCATCATTTAACCAGAGGTGGCGACAAAGGATACAAGGAGTGCACGAGGTGGCAGGCTAGCGGGTACTGCTGGGCAAGGAGGCACAAGGAGAGTGCAGCAACAGGGCTGTGGCACCAGGAACCATAGAGGCACGAGAACAGCGCTCGACTTTCCTTGGGGCAAAGTGGGTGAAGAAAATAATCGCAAAGGATGTTATGGAAGGACATTTAGGGATGCCGAGGCTTATAATGGGGAGGGGGGAGAAAGGTATCTGAACATTGGTGGTATTAAAATTTATTTTAAAATAATAATAATTTGAATATTCTTGTATCTGGATCCGGATCTTCACCAAAATCGAATAAATTAGTCCTTGTCACACACCCAACCTGTCCACCAAGTTTCATCTGAATCCATTCACAACTTTTAAGAGACATCCTGCTCACAGACAGGCAGACAGGGCAGACAAACAGGGGTGAAAACACAACCTCTGTCCATCTTCGGTGGCAGAGGTAATAAATTTGGAAGATGGAAGTCGAGCACACAAGGCCGAAACGAGTCAACTCGTTTAAACATGGAAACATTATGGTTTCTTGGTTTCTCATGTTACGGAAACAAAAGCACAAGCTATAGAGGTATTGTGACTATGGGAAATGGCAACTAAAATATTGCTCAAGGCAGAGTTGTGTCACGTCAAGAACAATCTCCTCATTTCAAGTGCAAGACTCACAATATTCTAATTGAATGCATCAACTTGCTTGGCTTTTATACATTGGTATAATCATCAAAAGAAAACGACTTGGGAAAAGAAGATTTTACCCATCACACGTGTCACATTCACAACCTGGCTTCAACCAGGCAGGGGAAGCAGGGGAGCAGGGGGAAGAGAAACATCATCATGATGTACCATGCTCTATGCAGAGCGTCGGTTCTGCCAAAGCAGTGTCTTGGCTCGGGATACAATTCTGGATGAATCACCACTCCGACACAAGAAGTCAGGAAAGGAATTTGTAATTGCTTCATTGTGCCGGCAATAGCTCGCTGAATCTTCGCAAAGGACATCATGGGATCTTTAACACCCACAAACTAATACTGGTAGACAGGATTCCCAGTTGAACGTCCATCAGAAGGACGGCGGCGTGCACACACACACACACACACACACCGATGAATAACCCTGCCTGTGAAACACTCGGGTGAGTTTATAGCAGGGTTGGGATTCGAACCAAGGCTAGACGGAGACCTCAGAGGGGAATGTGTGCACCTCCAAGCCATCCTGCCAACTCAGAAGATAAAAGGATCAACAAAAATACGCTAGAGGCAAACTGATAAAGGAGGAAATGCTGTTTATGTTACACGGTAATGCATTATGACACACGGCAAAAGCCATAACATTAGAATCCTTGAAATGTGAATGATTACTCAAACTTCCTTTTTTGGGAGAATAATAATTCTGCTTTGGAGCAAAAGTAGCAATTGTCAGGGTATAAACAGGGGCTTGATTCAAGAAACAATTCCTTCTTCCTTCCTCATTCTTACTTCCGCCCAAATGGTTGAATTTCACCTTTATCATAATAAATAATATAATAAAGATGTCCCCAAAACAATCTTCACAAAGCAAACGGTGTGTGTGTGTGTGTGTGTGTGTGTGTGTGTGTGTGTGTGTGTGTGTGTGTGTGTGTGTGTGTGTGTGTGTGTGTGTGTGTGTGTGTGTGTGTGTGTGTGTGTGTGTGTGTGTGTGTGTGTGTGTGTGTGTGTGTGTGTGTGTGTGTGTGTGTGTGTGACGCTGGGGAAGCAGAGAGGGGACGGGACATGCTCCCTTTCTGGTTTTGGGGACAAATTATGATGAAGGTGAAATTCGGATAGTTTTGGGGTAGGCCCATAACGATCTGAACCTGATATGCAGAATCAAAATAAATAGAATGAGCATGAAACAATACACGGCAGTTAGCACTCATTATGAAGAACAATCGACACAAACAGAGAACACACAATACAGGTATTATGGCCAATTATTTTTTGTTGACGTTTGAGATGCTCCCAGCTTTGAAAACTATGCTCTTCATTATGAGTGCAAGTGGAAGGTGATTCGTAAAATAGTGCAAGGGCACGAGACGTTGCAGTACCGGCGTGTGCAGGCGGTTGAGCTGTGAACGTAGTTCAAATAGCTCAGCGGCCGTGAGTAGGATGGCGTTGAGAGACAAGACCATAGAACACGCAAAGCGCAGATCAGACTCTGACTGCAAGATGGTGGAAAACGTGCAGAATATCCCTTCAGCACTCAGTAACAAGCAAAGGTGTCTGGATTGGAGAGAAAGACTGACATTACAGGATAAGTGTATGTCATTCAGATGAGAAAGTTTAACAAAAGGGGAAACAAACAAAAAAAAAATGATTGGGGGGGGGGGTGAGAGGGGAAGGGGCTGATCAGCACTTCCAATGAGCAACTTGCTTGATGATGAAAGCTCCTCGTTTCTGCAGCAACCGTGGATCGGAGCCAAAGCGCTGTAGGAGTCGTACCAAGAAGCGCTGGAAGTAGCTATTGGTGGCCAGAACGAAAGGTGACTGCTCTCCATTTCTTATTGATGAGTTTGATTCACTGCAGTCATTTCCTGCTGCAGAGAAAAAAAAAAATATATATATATATATATATATATATATATAAATATATACAGTATCTCTGTTCCACACTGGATGCAAGACCAACATCCAGCACCATGCATACCAACTAATAACTCACCAAGTTTACCAAATATTTATCTTCTTCTTTCGCGTGCAGTACATGGCTATATGGTCACATCATGCACTGGGGATGTAACAATGCCAGTGATGTGGTGCCCCCTGTAGGTGAGAGCAGGAATTTGTAATTTTTTTTTAATGGTGCTGGCGATGGCTCGTTTATTCTTGACTTGCAGGGGTATCCGGTGTTGCCCAGGCTATTTTGATCAAAATACCTGTGTATGCTCTCAGCATTTTGATCTACACACCTCTGTGAGCAGATATTTTCACATACAGTATGAAGTCCGTTCTCTGTACCTCCCAGAGCCGGTAGGTAACGACTGAACACTCAGCGGTTTGTGTGCTGCTTAAAGTGTCAAACTAAGAGCCCAAGATTGGAGAACAAAGCTCGGATCACACCAAACGGTAAGATCTGCCTTTTAATTTATTTATTAATGAAGCTTTCAAAATATAATTAGGACAGAACTAATGTTAAAAATGGCAAGCAGATCCGTAAATAAGAGTAAATAAGTTAATTCCGAGCACGCCACTTCTGAAAGGTTGCCGACCCCTGGTATAGATGAAGGACACCGAGGGATCTTTAACGTACACATACTCATGGCAGCACCCAGTTCAACGTTCATCCAAGAGCCGGAGCACACATCCATACTTCGCCGGGTCGGGTTTCGAACCCCGGTTAAATGGCTCGGAGGTGAATGTGAAAATATCAACGTATAATGTACGCACCTTCATTTATGGACATGAGCTTTCATAAAAGCCTTACCAACCTGAGCGATGAAGAGCTGTATCCCCCAAGCTTTCAAGCAAAATGACAGCCAGAAACTAGTTTCAATGTACAGGTAATTTCCATGAAAAAACACCCCGAAAAACAAACAACAAAAACAACAAAAAACAACAACACCACTTGTGGCAGCAACTTATCCATAATTTCCTTCCCAAAATAAATGAGGTTTTCTCAAAAGATCTTTCCTAACAGCCACATTAATGATGTGTTAGCGAATGAATGCAATAGCGATTATACCATCAGGAGTGTTGGCAATCTACAACGCTGGTGCAATTAAAATCAATTAATTATTTACCTTATCACTCAGCTTCTTCGTCTTCCTCTCCTTCTTTGTGGGGCAAGCCCCACAAACTGCCACGATAAGCTATTAATGCACATTAACATGGCATTTCTTCAAGGAGGAAAACCCCCTTGGGTAGAGGGGATATTATTAATTTGTAATATCATTAATATTAGGCTATTATCATTAGTCCACACTCACGAAGTGAAAAGCAGGGTTAAACAATCGGTCACATACCTGCGTACATCTGCATTTTGTTTTCCCTTTTCTCCAGAACCACTTGTCGAATGGACACAAAATTTTGACCAGAGATGCGACTACTCATGTGGAATGTTTTCAGGATAATTATGACATCATAGGTCACGTGGTGTGGCAGCCACGTTGGAAAACAGGAGAAACGTTGGACCTCTTGCAAATTAGAAACGTTGCAAATTAGGTCGCTACAACCTCTGTTGTGTGACCCTTTGTCCTCCTGTCAAGTTTGGTTGAGATTGGGCAACAACTCAATGCATCGCAATCATAAACACAGACAGACAACAAATTGTAGAGTGTGTATGTGTATGTGTATGCGTGTGTTTATACAGCATATGCTTCCTTCCGCCAAGTCACGTCGTGTCCGATTTCTGGTGCCATGAATGATTAGATTTCTCCAAGCATCCCTCTCCTGCACTGCTTCCTGAAGTTCTGGTGGAGACAGCTTGGTTGTAGCCTTTACCTCATCCATCCAGTACAAACAATATGTGCCTCTTTCTCTTCTTCCCTCAACCATACCCAGCATGGTCGACTTTTCCAATCTTTTGTTTTCTGCACGAATGATGCGTACAACCAATGTATGACAGTTTCTAATGTACATAATTGGTCTAATTTTTTTCAAGCACCGATTTGTTTGTTCTTACAGTCCATGGAATTTTTAACATTTGTCTCCAACACCATATTTTAAAAAATAAAAAAAAACCTCAATCTTCTTCCTTTCTTTCCTTTTCACAATCGTTGACTTGCATCTACACATTGTAACTGGAAATAGCAGAGCATTCGCCAGCCTCCTCTTGGTTCGTATTGTCACATCTTTGTCAATCCTGACATTGTTGTTCTCCCCAATGTTAACAGTCTTAATTTCTCCTCCACATTCTCCACTCACTTCAATCAAACAATTCAGGAAGATGAAACTTTCCACAATTTCCACATGATCATCTCCCAATATGAACACGTCGTGTCATCAGAATTTTAACCACAAATTAATCCGATGACAATGGTATAGTGAAATAATAATAATATTAAGATGGGGGCTGGGAGGATGGCCGAGAGAGACACACCACACACTCCAAGCTATCTAGCTTGGGTTGGAATCCAAGCTGTTAGGGTTAGGGTCAGCTATAAACGGTCACCCTGGTGTTGCACAGGTAAGGTGATTCATCGTTGTACGTGCCATACCTCGGATGGACATTAAACTTGCGTCTGGTCTGCCAGCATTAGTTTGTGGATGTTAAAGATCCCACGGTGTCCTTCATGAAGACTCGGCGAGCTAATGCCGGCACCATGAACAAATTTCAAATTCCTGCACTAACCTTAATCGAACGTCAGGCCTAGCCAGCCAGCTTGTGAAATATTTGGGCCAAGTTTCCCCCAGCTAAACCCACAAGAACGAGGGAATAATTATGGCCGTGAGAATAAAAATAGGACCGCCTGTCCTGAAGCTCACCTGGATCAGGATCAACAGCTACTCAAACCTGCTGCAGACCCCCTCAGGCCCTGAATTTTTTTTAATGCCATGAACAAACTTTTGTTCATCAAGGGTGATGAAGGTTGTGGTCAAGTTTCATTAAAATTCTGTGTGCAGTTCAGAGAAGACAGCAAATACCTATTTTTTTTGGGGGGGGGGAGTCAAAACCCCTCAACCCCCCCCCCATAGACCTCCTTAATGAGCGCAGATTTTGATGTGGTCAATAAACCTTCGTTAACCATCAGATATGAAGGTTGTGGCGAAGTTTCATCAAAATTGTGTTTGGTTCAAGTGATAATGTCTAAAGTGTTTACGGACTGACTGGCTGACTGACTGACACCGACGAACACTGCTCGATCGCATAAGCTCACCTGACTAAAGTCCGGGTCAGCTAATAATAATAATAATAATACTATTAACACACCACCCCACAAGGTGCGCACAAGAACGACTCCTCCCCCGAATCCCATTAGAGAGCAGGTGTTTCCCGTATTATAAAATACATAATTGACATAAAAAGAAAGTATAAAACAACTTAACAACATGCAATACGGTGATGTTGAAATACGAGTGAGAATAATTTGAAATACTTAAAATGTTTCATTTCACTAATTTTAAGTGGCTGTTCAAACCAAAGCAAACAAAACAGAGCGAATGTTGGATGACTTCCATGAAGATGGAAGATTAACTCAAGGAAATTATAAAGGTGAATGAGCAGAACGTACATACACAGCTCGGACCCCGACATTCGTGGTGCCACCATTCGTGGACTCCGCATATTTGTGGTTTGCAAAATGTGACCTGTTTCTACAATCAAGGCCCTGTGCTTCGCATATTCAAGTATTTTTTTTTGTGGGCGCAAAATTTTTTTCCCACTTGCCACAAATAAACAGTTCTAAAACCATCTTCCACGAGCCGTGCATAAACAGAAAGTAGCTCGAACCAACAATGTACATCAGCCACGCATAGAATATCAGGGTCCGACTGTATATATATACACATAAATTCATATTTACCCCCCTCCTCCCCCTCCCCCCAACCATTCTCCCTTTGGCTAGTTATGATATTGTTTTCTCCGCTCTCTCAGCTCTCTGACCCTCCACAACAGTTCTTGGATAAACATGTTCCTCGAGCTCCCCCTCTTCATCTGCCTGCAGGTTGAACTCCCAAAATCCAGGCTTTCCACACATCTCAACTCCTTTGTTACTCTTCACTCCTGTTTATGAAACAATCCTCAGCCTGTGCTCTCAAACTCTTTCCTTTAAGGCTTCAAAAGCAGGTGGTGCACCACCATCTCATGCCAGCCCCCACCCTGACCACAATATTTTCTACCCCCTTAACCTGACCTCACCCAACTCAAGGGTTTGATATGAAGCTTACGGTGTTCATTCTCGTTCTCTCATTCTCCTGGTCCTCATTTCTTGTTCCTTCTTGCCATTGCTCGTGTCCAAATATGGCCCCACCACCCCAATGTTTGTTTGTTTGTTTCCTTTTAACCCCCAGTCACCTCACTTCCACGAGATTCGATCTTGCCTTCGATCAACCAAATCTTCGGTCAACTCCTTCGATCAACCCCATCCCTTCCCACAATGTTTCCTCTGTTCCTCTGAGGCAGTTTCCCAAATCACAACTTGCCTTTGCCTCATGGAAGGTAAATTCAACTAAAGGCATTTTCAGTTCCTTCCACAAAGATCGGAACAAGTGTGTGTCTACCCCTCAGGAGAGCCAGAAAACAACATCTTTCCAATCTCAAGTCTGAACTTTCAAACCTGTCTCCCTCCTCCAAACTCTGGAAGTGTCTGGTGAAGTCAGTTTCTGGTGTATGTTCCCTTGCCTGAAATGGCTGCACAGCTGACATTGCCTGTGAAAAGGCAGAATGCCTCAACTCTGCTTCAAAATCTTGTGTCCCAAACCCATCACTTTCTGTACCCACCTTACACCCAGTCATACCCAGCTGTTCCTGGACTCTGTGTCCTTTCCTCCTGACAAGGTGGAGAGCTTGCTGTCAAACCTCGACTCGGATTCTGCAATCGGTCCAGACGGCATCAGCCCACATGTCCTATAAACCTGCTCTGCTGCTCTTGCTCACCCTTTCTCTGTTCTATTCACCTTCATTTGCTCAAGGTCATCTGCTTGGAAATCAGCAAACATTACTGCTTTACTGTGGACACCCCAGGTGTAGTAAACTTTATCCTACAGGGGGAGGCTAAATAATCATAAAACAACTTTCAAGCAATGGAATAAAATAAAATAAAAACTTTCAGGCAAAATACTTTGTGATAAAATTCCCATTCATTCATATCGTCCTGATCACGTGTTTTCTTTCTTTCATTACTTTACCTGCTGTCTTCTCAACCTGCCAATAAGTGCATTTCAACAATGATTCACAAGACCGTTTGCTCCACTCTAACCTAATCAAACGAAAACCTATCATGGACGCAAAAATGGACGGAGGGACAACCTGAAAACAAATTATACAACATAAAACCTGAACCTGAAAACAAAAACAAAAAAACCCCTGAAAACATGTAGTAATCTGTGCTTGTACTTCAATTACCTGTGACATGTGACTGCACCTCATCCGATTGGCCGGCGGGTGATGATGCAATTTCTGCAAGAACTTCCAAGTCGTTTAGGATGACCTGCAGACGAAGGGAAAAAAGCAATGGAAATCATATTCAATCGGCTCCAGAATAACACAACAGTTGCTAAGCTCCACTGAGCTTTTTGAAGGTTATTTCTGGTGGATTAACAATTATTTTTCTTTCTGTGTAACAATAACTCACTGTTACGGTATGTTAAACAAAGGACAAAATATGTCGAGACAAGATTGAAATGCCAGCATCGCTTCACAAGGTTATGGAAATGTAGGTTTGGAAAGATAAAGGGTTATGAAGATAGTTCACAGATCACTTCCGTGAAGACGAGTTTGTTGAGACCCCCGTGAGAAGCTTGTACATACATTTGATGCAAGTCAAGGAAGTACTGCTATCAGAATCTACAGAATGATCCAGTCCAAATAGTGCCGAGATATTATGAAGTATGTGGATTACAATAAACTTTATTATCTCAGATTTCAATCCTGTCCGGTTCTTCGTTTTTTTTTTTTTGTTACAGGTTCTAAGACTCACTGTAGAGCTGCCACACAGATATCTCACACATGAAACAACACAGGAATGTTAGATGAGACAAACACAGCCACTGAGGCTGGGGGAAGTGCCATTACTTCCAAGGGCATTCTGGGCGCCGCCGACTTTCTCACCGCAGCACTCAGCGGGGCACTTCCTGAGGAATTTCCTCCTCCACATGGATGACAACCTCTGGGGATTGTCCATGCTCTTATCCTTTTAAATGCTGAGCGTCAAGCAAGGAAGCAGCACAAACCATTTTTTTAAACCTTAGGGATGACTCGGCCAGGATTTGAATCACCGACCTCCCAGACTTACACCAAGTCCAACATCGATCCAATTTCAAGCAAGACTCCTCAATCCTCCTCGTCTTGCAGGGCAGGGTATAAAAATGTACATATTGGATAATGAATGAGATTATCAAAGAATGCAGGCCGGTTCGTGTTGTTGCATCCTGAAGTGGGGTGAGCAAGCGCAACTATTGTAATCAATTACGGATGTAGTTTATAAAATGTCCCAAAATTGTCATTTCCAATTGTAATCACAATAATCATCGAAAGAGATAATCAAGATATTCCAAAGCCCGAAGCAACATCAAGCCGCATCATTGTGTGTTCCGCCAACAAAAGTCTGAGTGTACACATCGTCAGCAAAAAATGCAAAGTGACCAACATCCCATCCTTCATCAAACCAATCACAGACTAGGGAAGAATGAACAGATAGTTATTGTGGTGGTTAAGAAGCATCACTGGGCTGAAACCCCGTTGTTTGAAAGGTGGAGCATCTCCTTTACCATTTCAATCATTCTTACAAAAACATAATTGTTATATTTTTAGGCCCTTAAACAGAGTGTACAATGTACATACTAAGCGAACTTACGTTAACAAACAGAAAAACATTTCAATGTTGTATAATCACAGGTGGAGAGAGCAGACGTCACCAAATATCACTTTTGAGCGTCAATTTATACGAATGAATGGAAATGCATTTCCAAAGCCCTATTCATCAAGATGCCCAAAGAGAATTCCCTATAATATTAAATAAGTAAATAAATAAAAAAGGGATGAGAATAATAAAAAATGTTTTCATGGCAGTCTTGAAGGTATCTGAGGAAGGGGATCCCGAGCTGAGACGCATGAAAAGGCAGGTCCACAAAACCAATTTCAATGTGAGTTTTGCAAGTACAAAAACGTAGGTTCAACCGTGTAAAGTTAATGGGTTGGCAGGTTCGAGTACCGACTAGCTTAGCTCATCTACTAAAGCTCTCAAGATCAAAATTGAAAAAAAAATTAATGAATGATAAATAAATCAACCTCAAAAAGAGGGGGGGGGGAGAATCAATACAGGAGGGTGGTGGGAGCAAATACAGAAACCAGAAACAGACAGATATCCCTTTGTGGAGTGCGAGTATTTAAGAAAGCAGCGGCATCATAAATAAAGTGAAGGCGATAAAGAGATTGCAGAGGTAGACGCAGAAGAATTACATTTCAGTGGTCGATTTACACCTGCAGTGAAGCACAAAATCAATGTTACTAAATACTGTTGGGGCTGCCAGGATAGCCAAGGCACGAGAGGAATCACACTCGCTTCTGAGTTATCTACCCTGGGTGCGAGAATCGTGACCGAGCTATAAACTGTCATCCTGGTATTTTACATACAGGGCGATGTGTGTGCGTGTGTGTGTGTGTTTCATCACTGTCCCTCGAAAGGACATCAAGCCGGAGGACCCGTCTGACAGCGTTAGTTGGTGGATGTGAAAGATCTCATAATGTCCTTGTCGAAGAGTAGGTGAGTTATAACGAGCACCCTGAAATAATTACAAATTACTGCTCGAGCATATAATAGCAGTCAACACGTAAATGAAAACAAAACCCAATCATGTGTCTCACCTGTAATTAGAAGGAATAACTAATCACTGGTGAGTCATGTTGAGAGCTATTGACATTGCACATGGTGCACAGGTGCATGCTTGTGAGCCTTGGCTGTGCGACTTTCCAGTGATGAAACTGGTCCAGTGGTCGAGGTGTGTGTAAAATTGGGATTCACTTGTATGTGCTACTTGTGAAAGTCTGTATCTGTCAAACTCAGGTAGAGTTTGAAGCAACAAAAGGGCATTGTGTAGCTTTTCTTGGTTGCTTTACATATACAGTGCCTTCAGAAAGTATTCACACCCCTCAACGTTTGGCACATTTTGTTGTGTTACAGCCTGCATTTAAAATGGATTAAATTAAATTTTTTGTCACCGATCTACACAAAATACATCGTAATGCCAAAGTGAAAACATGTTCTTAGAATTTTTTTTTTTACAAATCAATCAAAAATGAAAAGCTGAAATGTCTTGTGTCAATAAGTATTCAACCCCCTTTGTTATGACACTCCAAATTGAGCTCAGGTGCATCCAATTCCCTTTCATCATCCTTGAGATGTCTCGACAACTTGATCGGAGCCCACCTGTGGTAAATTCAATTGAGTGGACGTGATTTATAAAGAAACACACCTTTATATACAAGGTCCCACAGTTGACAGTGCATGTCAGAACAAAAACTCTACCATGAAGTCCAACGAACTGTCCGTAGAACTCCGAGTTATAATTGTGAGGAGGCATAGATCTGGGGAAGGGTACAAAACAATTTCTAGAGGGCTGAAAGTTCCCAAGAGCACAGAAACCTCCATCATTAGGAAATGGAAAGAATATGGAACTACCCAGACTCTTCCAAGAGTTGGCCGCCTGACCAAACCGAGCAACTGGGCAACAAAGACCTTGGTCAGGGAGGTGACCAAGAACCCAATGACTACTCTGACAGACCAACAAAGTTTCTTGGCTGAGATGGGAGAACCTGCTGGAAGGACAACACTCTCTGCAGCACTTCACAAACCTATGTTGTGTGGGAGAGTGGCCAGCGAGAAGCCACTCCTGTCAAAAAGGCAGATGACAGCACACCTGGAGTTTACAAAAAAGGCACATGAAAGACTGAGAGCATGAGGCAAAATATTCTGTGGTTTGATGAGATGAAAATTGAAATCTTTGGCCTGAATACAAAGTGGTACATCCGGCGGAAACAGAGCACAGCGAATCACCCATCCACTGCGATCCCGACCGTGAAATATGGTGGCGGCAGCATCATGTTATCGGGATACTTTTCAGCGGCAGTGACTGGGAGACTTGTAAGGACAGAAGGAACAATGAGTGTTGTCAAATACAGGCAGATCCTTGAGTAGAACCTGCTTTAGAGTGCAAAAGACCCGAGACTGTGGTGAAGATTTAGGTTCCAACAGGACAATGACCCCAAGCATACAACCAAAGCAACACTGGAATGGTTTCAGAACAAGAACCTGAAAGTCCTTGAGTGGCCCAGCCAAAGCCCAGACTTGAATCCCATTGAGAATCTGTGGAAAGACTT
This sequence comes from Eptatretus burgeri, assembly GCF_056783735.1. Classification (NCBI taxonomy): domain Eukaryota; kingdom Metazoa; phylum Chordata; class Myxini; order Myxiniformes; family Myxinidae; genus Eptatretus; species Eptatretus burgeri. Next base: position 98,520,295 of record NC_140968.1, on the reverse strand, counting down.
CAAGGTTGCTGATCACTGACGCTCTCCATCCAACTACACAGAGCTTGGAGAAAATCTGCAAGGAAGAATGGGAGAAAATCCACAAATCCAGATGTGCAAAGCTGATTCAGACATACCCAAGAAGACTCGAAGCTGTAATTGCTGCCAAAGGTGCTTCTAACAAAAACATACCTACTGCTTACAATTCAAAACACCTTACTGTACTGGAAAACGTGGGGACAGGAATACTGTACTGTAAATGGTGGAGACTTGCCATATCCTCCCCCACCTGGAGGTGGTGGCACTACACGATACACATTTACATAGAGAATTTGCGTACTTCCCCCTCACTCCCCCAAGACCACTGGCAAAGATAAAAACATGCCTATACATTAATTGGGGTTATGTTGATCCTCTGCAGCAAGTCTGGATGTAATTGGACAAGAAGTGTAGGAGTAGACACCCGACAAACAAACCCACAAACCCACACACCCACACACCAGTCCGTGAAGTCGAGTAAAGATTGACGGCCTTATTTAATTGTCCTTTATCAAAGCTTCATCCTTGGTCAACCTCTTTGTCAGCCCACTTTCCCTTGCTGGGGTCTTAATTCGCCTTTTTTTGCCTGCTCAACAATGCCTTCACTTGGAACAGGCAACAATGGTTTCTTAATGATAAAGGGTTCAAAATTTGTTTTTTCACTTTCCTCACTCACAGTCAAATGCCTCATCATCATCATACCTACAAATCGCTGGATACATCGCAATGCTTATAAACACCTGGAGATGTCAGTGCTCCTGGCTTTCTTTTATTTCCACACCTGCAATAAGCTCCAGAATCTCTCAACCTGAGAGTTGAATTTCAAAATATAAACTGCAGAATTAAACTTATCAGCAGTTCTGACTGCTAAAAAAAAGTGTTCATGTGTCCAAATTGCACATTGTTTTGACACTCCAGGCGACTCCGGTTGGTGTTTAATATGACCGATCGGCGATTGCTAATCGCTTGCACAGCCTGCCGTTCCTTATCAACCCTTTTGTTGGAGTGCTTGCTTGAGTGCTTAAGCCACTTGTCAAGCACTCAACAAGCTGCTTGGATGTTCGTTTGCAAGCCATGGCAATACACGGCAAAAGTACCTGCACTGTCACTGTGCAACGCAATCAAAAATACATCAATCGCTGTACAAAGTTCAGGCCCTACCTGCCTGTGTTGCGCGCTGCAGTATCGTGAGGTGCCAAGCCTACCATTCCTTATCAACAGATGGATGGAAGGACAGAAAGGAGGGAAGGAATGGATGGATGGACCAAACTGATGTTTGCAAGCCGTTGCGAGACAGTCGACGGTGGTGTAAATGACTTTTTAAAATCACAGCTGTTGTTGTTTTTGAAAATAAACTTTAAAATTGACATTCAAGACAATGTTAGGTGATAATGTAAGTACATCAAATATGTAAATAAACGTGTGTTTATCTTCTTCTTCTTAAATATGACAAAAGTATAAAATGCAACCTTCACCTCGGAGCGATCATACTGAACACTGCCCAGAGATGCTCGCATTGTGGAGTACCTTTGAGTTTAGAGTGTATTAGAGGAGAGTTGTTACCAAAACCCAAGCTCACTGCAGATGCTGCAGGGAATGTAATGGCAGACGAAGGACCAGCAGGTGGGGAACTCATTCATTCATTCCTTGCACCATTCATTCATTTGTGTTCACTCTGTGAAATTGGAGTATCGTGTGTTCATGAACAACTATAGAACTTGCTGTGAATCAACTTTCTATTCCATCCATCCATTGCTTCCTCGATCCATCCCTTCCCTTGTCCTTGCTCCCCCCCCCACCCCTCTCTCTCTCTCTCTCTCTCTCTCTCTCTTTCACCCCTTTTCTAACTTGCATGAAGTGATAAGTTCCCACAGGTGGTTGTGATGTAGTTTGGAGGTTGTTATGTTGTGCTGTAGTATTTTGTGTTGTGAGCCTGGAGTGTCAGGGAGTGTGCAGGTTGGGCAAATGGGAACTTTTTTGGTGGTCAGGGCTGCTGCTGGATTTTATTCCACGGTTTGAATTTTGGGATTCAACGCGGGTTGAGAGATTCTGGGGCTTATCACATTTTGTTTGCAACAAGTGTGCAGAAATTAAATAGTCACAAAACACTGATGTCTCCGGGAGTTGATGAGCATTGCAGTTTGGGTGTGATCGGCTCGAGGTCTCTTGGCCCGAGCCGGGTTTCAGCTCAGTGGTGGGTCTGGCTGCTGGAGGGGTGCTCGTTTTTCCGGTTTGCACATTCTTTGGCACTCTGGGCAGTGTGTGACCCCCCCTTGGAGAGATCCAGTTCCAGAGCAGGTAAACAGGGTAGCAGCCACAGTTTAATTCACATACCTCAAGGGAAGCTCATGCCATAATCTCTAAGTGATGGGTGGTATTGCTATCTTGTTTGAACATGATGTTTTAACATACCCCATTTCATTCAATCCTGTAAAATGCCAGCAGATGGGGACAATCACCCCCACTTCCCCTCAAGTCCCCCTCCCAAATGAAAGTTTAATCCCCTTCCCCTTCCTTTCAAGTCTGTCCCCCCCTCCCCCAGTATTTCCATCAGCAAAGGAGGACCGTCTGTCACTAAACTGTCATCGTTTTGGGGCTTGCCACGCCAAACTTTCTGTGGAACATTTTAGGGTCCTAGTGGGTGTCCTAAGGTGGGTGGGACGTTTCACAAATTTCTCAATACAATGATTTTGAGGTTCCCCCATACTAAGCTGTTGTCTCCCCCACCTGTAAACACATTCATGGGTTCAGTTTGCAGTTTCATCATTCACTGCATGTGGAAAAATAAAATAAAATAAATTAAAAAAAAAAAATAATAAAATCGATGGTTCAGCAATATCTCATTACACTGTGATTTTGAGGTTCCACCAGAACACCGATCTTTCTCTTCATGTAAACACATTCACAGTTTTGGCAATCTCTCAATAAAACTGAGAAGACGCGGAATCCAGTCCATCAAGAAGTTTTGCAGTGAATTAAATTGTCCGCGTGTAGACACATCCGGGGGCTCGGCATTATCCGTGGATAGACTTTTCCATCAACATCAGATCACGTTGATTGAGACTTTTTGCTTATTTTTCTGGAATAACCTATTTCCTTCATCATGGCACAAAGAGCCAATCCACCCTGCCCAGCCACAACATCACTGTCGTCATTGTTATCAGCTTCATCATCATGAAAGGTACATCGATTTTGCACAGTACTACTCCCACAGTTTTGTGGCCACAGCCCAGATTTCCTGTGCAGCTTTTGGGGACCCTGCATGTGTCCCAAAGTGGATGGGAGTTTTTATAAAATTTCTCAAAAAAAATTAAAAACATTTGAGAATCTGGGTTCCCACCCACATATACTGCGTAGCACGGATACCTTGTTCATATTATATATACAGTAGACTAGGCGTAAGTCGGCAGCGTGTAACTCGTCACTTCGCCTAAGTCGGCAGCGTCAAAAAATCCTGAATTTATCTAATGTTAAATCGACTTACAGACTTTGAATAAAGTCTGTAAGTCGTCATCTCTAAGTCGTCACTTCGTCTAAGTCGTCAGACGTTGTCCGTTCCCGCGTAATGCAAACTCAAGTAAATTACCACGCCTAACTCGTCACACGGAACTGCTGCCTTGTGAGAAGCCCGATTTCATGGAATCGTGATGCGTGGGCTATTTATAACTGCGCTGTGTTCAGCTCAGTCAGCGTGCCGTCCCACATGCATCTGAAGAGGTAGGCAGGCTGCGCAATGCAGTCTCTGGCGAAGGAGTAAAGGATCGATCGAGCTTCGTGTTGAAGTCCGATCATGGTTTTATATTGGCTTGTTTTGTACATCACCACACTCACTTTCACATCGGTATTGAGTGGTCGTCATCACGATGACTGTGTGTCATGTAATTTGTCGATGGTATATCAGTTTTCATTTCATATTCATTCCAATGAATGAATTATAACAGCCATTCATTCCACATTTGTGGATGGTCATATACCATCACCGATGGTATATGAGTTGTCTTACAGTTGTTCATTATCTTTACTTTTGATAAAGTGATTCATGAATTCCATCTTTGCATCTTTTTTTTTCTAATTCCATCACTTTCCAACTAACCAATGAACTCCCACCTATGCTCCGAGGATTGTGTTTCCCTTTTGGTACAATAGCCGGCTTCGAGATTGTTGCGCCCTATCACACGTACGTGTCCAGGCCACGCGCGACTTCATCCTTCACCCCACAGTCATCATGAATGTTCGCATACACGTAAGTCGTCACATGTCTAAGTCGTCACTTTTTTCTCGGTCCCGATGGTGACGACTTACGCCTAGTCTACTGTGATATATATATATATATATATATATATATATATATATATATATATATATATATATATATATATATATATATATATATATATATATATATATATATATATATCAACAAACTTAAAGATTGGATGAATGTGGTGTTGATGTAGCACAGGCATGATAAGCCAAATGACCCCCCCTTGTGTTTAATGTCCTTGTATGCATCTACGTTACCTTCAGAGTTTGTTTTTTAAATTTTTTTTACAGAAGTTGGTTGATGAGGAAAATCGTGGATTACAGCCAGGTTAGTTACAATATTCCACCAAAGTCGACCACACCAAGGACAATGTTTGCAAGCAAATAAACGATGCGAGAATAAAAATGGCCTTTACATTTACAAACTAGAAGGGTACTCGGTAGAGCGCGTACCTCCGCCACGTAATGCCTGATCCACGAGAACATATCGGGCCCAACACATTTTTGAAATACCGTGCTACATATCGTTTTTGGCCCCATCTCTCAATGGTGAAGAATCACATTAAAAATTATCGGATCCGGATCTTCACCAAAATCGAATCAGTTCGTCCTTGTCACACACCCAACCTGTCCACAAATTTTTGAGATATCCTGCACACAAAGACAAACAAACAAACAAAGACAGACAGAGAGGGATGAATACATAGCCTCCTTCACCTTCGGTGGTGGAGAAAGGATATGGTGGTAATAAGTCTTGGGAAAAGTATTCACACGGGTAAATGGACAACAACTGTTTAAAAACTGAAATAGTTTCTCAATAAAAGTGAAGAAAGGCAAAAGGTCCTTGTGTACCTCATCAGAATCATCAGACAGCACTTCCAGCAGGACGGGAAACAACTTCTCTGTTTGCTGGAACATCTGAAAGTGAAAATGCAGAAAAAGGTCAGATGAAGGAGGCAAATTGTGCTTTCAAACACAAATGGCTTCCTTTATGTGTTGTGCGATGCTTCCAATGGAACGGCCGTCTCAGTTAATCAGTGCGTCACATGTGATGACAAGTTCAAGATCAATAAGCAGACTAAAACTCTCCTTGTTGGGCTAAGTACAAAATAGTTTTACGATTCAAAAAATCCAAGAACCACAGGTAACCCAACACGATAGCGTTCCCTTCATAGCCGAAGACTGGCATTCATGAGTGATGTGTGGACACATGGAGGGGGAAGGGGATGGTGGTAGGTGGGGATTTGGGGGAGCATGGATTTATTTAATGTGTAAGCGTTGCTGCCCAGACAACAACCATACACTTAGATAGCGAGTGATGTAATCAGGTGTCAAAGGAAGAAATATTCAAGAAGACCAGAACACTTGCTACCCACAGTTCAATCAAGAATTTGTAATTTGCTCAGTGTGCAAATGCGTCCTGGCACAAAGAAGGAAAAGGAAGGTAACAAGATGATCTAGGTAAGGGAACACAAGTAGCAGACAATCACAACTCTTCTGAAATGTACAAGATGTATTTTGAAAGTCAAAGCGAATGCAGCATCTCAGGTAATGGTGCACAATGAGCAACTCAGTGATTTGACATTTAATAGGTCAAACCTTTCGAGGTGTTTTCAAATATAGGTTGTAGATCCATCTGAGCACAGCGATGCGCGTGTCCGTGGAAGAATGGCATAAATGCTGTGCGAGCACCTCAACAATTCCAAAAATATCAAGCTCCATCTTCCTGCAACAAACAACAGGATCAACAATTAGGAATGAATTAAAAAACAAACAAAAAAAAACATCAATCACCATCATTAGAAACAGAAACAAGAAGGGCACTTGGAAGAGCACATACCTCCGCCACGTAATGCCCGATCCACGAGAACATATCGGGACCAATACATTTTTGAAATATCATGCTATACAGTACGATATCGTTTTTGGCCCAATCTTTCAATGGTGAAGAATCATTAAAAAAATTAAATAATAATTGTATTTGAATCGTCACCAAAATCGAATCAATTCGTCCATGCCATACACCTAAAATGTCTACCAAGTTTCATCCGAATCCGTCCACAACTTTTTTGAGATATCGTGATATATATATATATATATATATATATATATATATATATATATATATATATATATATATATATATATATATATATATATATATATATATATATATATATATATATATATATATAGTTCGTTTAGCACTCTCAATGGTGAAGAATCACTTAAAAAAATTTATCGGATTCGGATCTTCACCAAAATCGAATAAATTCTTTTTGGTCACACACCCAACACGTCCACCAAGTTTTATCCGAATCCATCCACAACCTTTTGAGATATTCTGCACACAAACAAACAAATGAAATTGCTCGTTGAGCAAGGAATTGCCAGAATAACTTTATCATCTCTCCATGATCTCTTAAAACACTTAAAAAAAACCTGGAAATCAATTTGGTTCTTACAAGTCGATAGTGCTACTGTTTAATGAGTTGTAGCACTTGGTTTGGTCATGATCATAACTTGGAAGTCAATCGGACTTGAAATGGCGTTTTTTAATCGCAATTTGAAAACTTTGACCCGACCCCCCCTGACATTCGACCCCCGACCGCTAAGAAGGGTGTTGGTGTGACACCCCAATGAGACATATGGTTGGATGCAGTATTGGACGATGCACATTTTGGATTTGGTTTGAAGTCGATACGACCATTTTACCGGACGTTATTACGAAAATAAGAATTTTGGTTTTTCGGTGACCTTGACTTTTGACCTAGATTCACCAAAAACGACAAGTGTCTAAGTTGGACCATGGCTGACGTCTGTACCCAATTTGGTCATGGTCACTGAAACGGTGTGGCTGCTACAGGGTAAACAAACACACAAACTGACAGACAGATAGACACACAGAATGACATACACAACCGACCAACATAATTGCCGAAATCTGAAGGATTCCAGAAATTAATAAACAAGGACAGAAAGGGGTGAAAACAACGTCCTTCACCTTCGGTGGTGGAGGTAATAAACTGAAAAGACACAGAAGTTTAACTTGCTCAAAAATAAAATAAAAACAAGCTCAAATGGGCCAAGATCCTCGTCCTCTTAATAATCTTAATTTGGGGGTAATTAGAAAGATCGCCCCCCTACCCCACCCACCACTGACTGCACTTAAAACAAGGGTTTCTGTGGTCAGGTAGGCTACCTGTACCCCACCAAACAGTCAAAGCTTTTGTAGCCCCCATGTCAATTAAATCTCAGCTAGCTCTTGGACCATTGGTCTTCGGCATTTAAAATTATTCATTCTCCATCCCAGTTGATGTGTCCCGTTCTTAGCCATTCCAAAGAACCTTCGTTGTTGATGCCAAATCTGTCTCCAACCTTCCTGCTCTTTTATCTTTTCCCAGTTGGGAGTGTATATCTGTTGACATTTCATTTTATATTTTTCTTTTGTCTTTTTTTTGCGACTGTTGGGGCAATATTCATTGTTGTGATGGTTTCTTGCGTGACATCTTCGATTCACACCTGTATTTGGAAGAAAAAAAATTCCAGGTGGGTGAGGGATACCTTCTCTGGTTTGTTGTTTTTGTGTTTACAAATTGGATTCGGTAGTCTGTTGCACTTTTCATGTACTCAGCCAATCCTACAGTTGTCACACTGTGCACTTAGTTGAGTTCCATCAGGCCTACCTCCTCCTAATCTCGGCAGGTACATTCTTGGGATGCATTTGTTTTTGCAGAACATTTTATGGATGGTAATTTTCTTGTTTTGATATCTCGTTTAATGACTTCTGATTGTGGCCAGGTTATTATTCCACAGCTGTACTGGAATACTGGTATTATGAGTCTGTTTATGGCTTTGATTTTATTCTTTGGAAAGAGGTATGCTTCCAGGATCAGCCTCGTTCTACGCAGGTATTCTTTGGCAATTGTTTTTCGCATTTGTTTCCGACATATTTGGTGGCCCTCTTCAACTCCGAAGTATTTATATGATGCATCATTGTTGTATTGTTGTATTCGTCAATTTTTATGTCCATTTTTGTTTTTCTGCCTTGAACGAATGTACACTTGGCACACTTACCTCGGCCAGATTCCATTTGAATGTTGTCAGAGTACTGTTTCACCAATTTGAGTAGTTCTGCCAATTTTTCGTCGTTTGGTGCAAAGAGTTTCAAATAATCCACGTAATGTAGTCGCCTTTCTTGTCTCATTGGATGTTCGGGTGTACCCATGTCCCTGCTCATTAATGGGGTTGCTCAGAGGATCCACGGCTAGGCAAAATAGGAGGGGCGAAAGGCTGTCTTCCTAGAAGATCCCATGATGTATCTTCACCCTTGGTGTGTGTGTGTTTGTGTGTGTGTGTGTGGTGTGTGTGTGTTGTGTTTGCAAAAGCACACGATCCATCAACTTCAAGACATTGAAAAACGATCAATGTTTTTTATTGCCTTTTGCCAGCTATTGTATTTGAAGGATACTTCTTCAAAATTTCGAAGTGCTCTGGACTCACGACGATTCATTGGAAGTTTTGGATTGGTCGGTTCAGCTTTCAGATAAATTCCAATAAAAGCAAGTCGCGGTCTCTGAGTAATTGCGGTCCAAACACGTTTATCAAAGGATTTGTGCTCGATCCCACGACTTGGGATAATGCTATGAAGTTTTCAGTTTATAAGGGAACAATAATAATAATGATAATAATCATCATAATGATATAAAACTCCGGCAAAAACAATAAGTTTCCCTCCATCCAGGCTTGGAGGCCTAATTATTGAAACAGAACACACATGCAGTCTTGGTGGACGCTTTGCACGTTCTCTTCAAATCCTAACCTGCAATGTTAAGATCTCACCTCTCATCGGGTATTTGATCCATCCCAGCAACAGTGTTGTCATTTTCTTTATCTGCTGTCTCTGCGACAGAGGCTGTCAAGGCAGGATGAGGGTTTATTAAGCAAGCTGCTCAATATTAGATAACACGTGTAATATATCCACGTATTTACATATACAAACAAACATACACAGGCAGACACTACAACAGTAACCCGACGATAACACAAGGAATTAGTAACAGTGTTCGCAAGATGATTGTTTATAAAGGGTTAAAAACTGAGATCTTATGGATATTTAGACTTCTCTTCTTCTGGATACAACTAAGTTCACATTCCAAGTTAGACTGTCAAGTGTGCAAGATGGAGGACAACCATAACGTCTGCATTCCAAGCTAATTCCAAGTTCTTCATTGTCATTTTCACATGGGGCTGGGTATCCGGAGCAAATCGTTAGCGGTCAAGGAGGAAGCGTACCTGGAGCGGTTGGCAGTTTAAGGGAGCCATCTGTGTCATCTTCAGGCAGGATGAGTTTCATAAGGTTCTGGTTACAGACTGATGCAGTGTCACGGATGTCTGACGTCAGTGCTCAGGATGAGGTGACATTGATAAGGTGATAAAACAAGAGAACAGAAAAATTGCACAAACATCCATATTCCAAACTTTAAAATCAAAGTGTCTTACAACACTGACATCACACACTGGACACAAGTGAACTCTGGCCAAATAAAACACTGCTTCTTCCATAAGGTGTCAGATGATTAACGGTACATCTGCTGTCAAGTGCTCACGATGACAGCATCAAGCTGATAGAGATGGTGTTTAATGTTTCGAGGGATGTCTTTGGCCAAAGTCTTTCACGAAGTGTGACTAGTCCGTTTTTGTTTGTTTGTTTCACAAAGTCTGTTTTTGGTCAAGGTCTGACAATGTCTTTCCCGAACCGGTTGGCCAAGCCTGACAGACTGATATACGAGGTGGCAGGAATTTGGCCAGAGTGCTGGCAATAACCCACCTCTTCACGAATGACAATGTGAGATATTTAACGTCGACCAATGACCAATGCAGGCAAACGGTTCCTCCACCTCAACATCCATGTGAGGGATGGCACGCACATTGATGCCTCACCCTGCATGTGAAACAGCAGGATGCGTTTACAGCTTGGTCAAGATTCAAACAAATGCAAGACAGCTAAAAGGAAAGTGCGCATACCTCTTGGCTATCCTGCTGGTCCAGGAATCCTCAATAAAGTGATAAATGTATATCTGAGTCTGCAACATGTGTTGTCGTTGGCACATTATGAAGACGGAGATTCACAAACCTGCACCGAATACTGTATGTTGGAAATTCGTCATACTCTGCTCGGATGCTCATGCCAATCCAAGCGTTAGAAACCTCCGATCCAACCCCCTGTAAATGTTATATTCACGACTTGAGAGGTCTTTGTATAAATTGACTTACTATTGGTGACAAACAGGCCACGTGATATAAATCTATGAACAACTCATTGTTGACAGCCACGTGACAAGCGTTTTTAAGGAGAAATAATTCCATGGAAAATCCTTGCATCTTGAGCCAATGTGAAACAAACATGGACTCGAGTCATACTCGATTCCGAGTGCTGGATAGCGGTCCTTAGAGTCAGTGAGTGCCTCGAGATGCCACCATTGAAGGGACAAGCAATGGAAGGTCCTAAAAAAAAAATGCAACAGAAATTTAACTAGAAAGCATCTGAAAATGCAAAGCCGTCTGCATCTGCTTTGTATTCAGACTTACTCTGTATGTTAAACATGATGAAATGACTTAAAATATAAAATACCAAAAAATTTGACGATTTTAGCTGACTGACCTTTTGAGTTCAAAAGCAATAGGCTTCATTGACCCAATATACAAAGTGTTCGAATTTCAAATCAATCTGATGAAAACTGACAATTTCATGTGATGCTGGCCTTTGACCAACTTATTAATTTGTCTTCTCCATATTCGCATAATAAAGCTTTGATGGGAATTTGATGAGAAAAGCTCAAATGGTAAAACAGTTATGGCCAAGGCAAATGGAAGTGATTGCAAATCCCGTCTCGCATTGTGCGGGGGATGGGCCAACTAGAATGGCTCTCAGAAGTGTGCATACCTCCACCAGGATGAACAGTTCATGTTTTGTATCCCAATGATAGGCCGTATCTGGATCTGGACCGAAATCAAAATCGAATCGGCTTGGTCCTGTCACTCCACCCAACCTGTTCACCAAGTTTCGTCCGAATCCGTCCATAACATTTTGAGATATCTTGCTCACAGACAGACAAACAGGGGTGAAAACATAACCTCTGTCTACTTTTCGGTGGTGGAGGTAACAAACACAGGTCTTTGCCACACAATGTTCTGGCATTTCTTTGCAGGATCTGCAGATGTACAGTATCTGCAGACAAAACAATAGGCAAACAGGTTGGCATATTGCATAGGTCGGATACTTTTGCGTTTGGGATCATCACAGCCAAGGCAGGGAAGAGCGGCAGCGAGGATTCCGGCAGCGAACGGCAGGAGACGCCGCCCAGCAAGTTCCACAAACTCACGTACCCAGGTCATGGCCGTGAGCTGGGTTACCTCATCTAGAACACCGATGAAATAGAGAGCGTGCAGTACGGTCACTTAATCGAGAGCAATTTTAAGCGTAAACAAACATTTGCAGCTCACACAATGAAGTAAAAACAAAGGCAAAAGTTTTCCCACACAATGTATAAAGGCATTCAAAAACTTCTTAATATGCAATTATATCCATCCATTGGGACCATACTCTGTGCAGAGCGTTGGTGCTACCTAAGCAGACTCTGGCTATTGGACACAATCCTGGATGGGTCACCACTCCGGCACAGGATACCAGCATGCTGGCACTCATTTTGCCGACCTCGGAAGGATGACAGAGTAAACCCCATCTGGTATTAATTAAACAGCCGAGTGGTGTTTGAACTTGGGATCCTATGATCCTAAGCCCTAACCATTAAGCCAACACCAGGCATATACAATTATATATATAATATAAAGCTGGTGTTGGCTTAGTGGTTGGCTTGGGATCTTAGGGTCCTGCATGCGAGCTCTGTTGGCTGCTGAATTTACACAAGATGGGGTTGACTCAGCCTGTCATCCTTCCGAAGTCGGCAAAATTAGTACCAGTGTACTGGTACAGGGGCACAGTATCGGCGGCACAGCCACACTTTCAACAAATGACAGCTACCCCGGCAGCCAAGCTGCCATATGCAAGAAGAGATGGATGAGGCAGGAATTTAAAATTTTATTTATAAATCGGATATACTTCGACATTGGAAAGCTTTTCTTGGACCATTGAGAGCGTCTCATCTACAGCACATCTTGAACATCCCACATACGGTACAAACTCATTCTTAATGTTTAAAAAGCCATTTAGGTCGAACAATGAAAAACTGGTCTTTAAGGCCCGGTCACACCTTGACGTTTTAGCCAACGTATGCTGATTTTTTAATTTTTTTTCTAAAACGCTGGCACACGTTGAATACGTTATGGGTAAGTTTTGATAACATTGAGAGCACGCTGAAAAACACTGCCATATGTCGTTGTACGCTGGCTTTAAACGTTGTACTTTTCGGTTGTCCTCAAATTTTTTCATGCTTGAAATTTCACGACGTATGACTCACACGTTCCGCTACGCTGGCCACAAGTTGTATGCACGGTCTGCGATCGTTGACAGACGTCAACACATGCTACTTGTAAGTTAATCATAAGTTGAGACACGCCGAGGTAATGTTTAGCGTACCCGAAACTTATTTCTAACCTATGATTAACGTGTTGTTGGCACGTTACGCGATCGTTGCCACACATCGACAGACGTTACTTTTAAGTTACTCATAGGCTGAAAGACGTCGGTATAATGGATCGTCCTTGCGTCAGCGTCCACGGCCACGGCCAGGACACTTATTTGCAGCATTCTTCAAACTTTTCTTCGGCATGACGAGGATGTTCACACTTCGATGTCTAGCTTGGCTATGATTCCAATTGTCCATCGGCAGCGTCTATTTAAAATAGTCGAGTTTGAGCGTTTTAACACGTGCATAAGAAACGCTTCAAATTTCAAAACCTCAGCGTCAAAAAACAAAGGCGAGTGCCAGCAATTTAAATCGTTCATTGTAAACAATGAAAATGGCTGAGTGGTACCGTTTAAAAGTCGTTGAGTGTAAAAAAAATCCAATTGTTGAGCGCAAGCGTCTACTTTCAATAGTGGAGATGCAGCCATTTAAATCGTTGAGTGGCAGCCTATGAACCTACCCGTGGACACGCGGACGCAAGGAGGATCCATCATAACCCACACCCTCCCCCTCACACTCACCTACTACTGCCAACATGAACAAACTACTACTAATACTAATACTGATACTGATACTGATACTGCTGACATGGACATCGACTCAAAAAGGACTCGAAAACACTGTTGGGTTCCCCTTTTATGAGCAGCATTTTTATATACCAATTCCCAAAACCGCTGGGAACACGTCTTTATATGGCAGTTGTAACCTAGAAACACGTTCATTTATTTTTTTTTTGTCGACCGGAAGACGTCATTGGAATACGTCTACATACGTCGATGTGTGTTGGGACTACGTAAAGAATTGGTTCAAAGCACGTCAAACACAAGTTAGAAATAAGTTTCGCGTAAAAAAGACATTACCGCGACTTGTTTCGACTTATGAGTAGATTATAAGTAGCGTTTGTGGACGTGTGTAAAACTTATCCCCATCGCATGTGGAACGTGTGTCATACGCCGTGTACGTCGTAAAATTTTGAACATGTTTAAAATTTCTTGACGTACTCTACTTACTACGTATGATAGCGTACTTTAGCATTGTACTCACGTATACCAAACTTACTCATACCGTGTTTGACGTGCCCCAACGTTTTAGACACATTTTTCTTAGGTCGGCATACGCTGGCAAGATCGCCAAGGTGTGACCGCGATGTTGTCACTTCCATTTCTACGGCAGTTATGATTCGAATCGTTGTGCGTCAGCCTTTTAAAAGGCTACGTCACGACATCGTCGGCGATGCGTGCAACGCGCTATGCCGAAGTTAGACTATCGTTGGGCATCCGTTGTGTAGGCCGACAACAGGTCAGCATTCGTTGGTATAAGTTATCTATAACACAACGAAACGTTCTGTGTCCATTACTAATATGTTATGCATAAGACCAACTCGTTATGAATACGTCCGAATCTTAAAAAAAAACCCATCAAAAGTTCAACGTCAGCCAGCATTTTACATACATTTTAATATGTTGCCATCGCTGGCTAAAACGTCAAGGTGTGACCGGGCCTTTATAAGAACTTGAATTGGTCTGCATTGATGGTAAAATACATAGAGGAAATAATGGTCTGCACGGTGAAGCGGCGTTTCAGGTGTGACCTCATCTTCAATGTGCGAGCACTTTGAAGAAGCTCGGGTTAGGGTTGGGATCTCTTTCATTGCTAGGATCCAATAACTTTTTGGTTGCTGCTCAAAAAGTTATTGGACCCGAGGCCCAAAAAGACACCAACAACATCCCGAGCTCGCTCAAGTTTCAGTCTCAAAATAATTAATTTGTTTTGCATATATCGATTTTAGAATCCAAGAATAATCAAGAACAGCTAGTTTCAAATCCCTTCTGCATGCCACCAACTTCCTCCCCTCTCTTCCTGCCTGCCCTCCCTCTTCCCAACATCAGCTAAGCATTGGCACAGATTCTCACCTGAAGCCTGACAGTGCAGTAACAGTATGTTTATCATGTTACTAAACTTCACACCCTTGGTCTCTGCCTTGATTTCTTTCAGAAACTCCCCAAGCACAGTCTCGCACCTGAGAACCAACACACAGTGAACCCGCAAACCTCAGAAAAGGAAATAGTATTTGCTGCCCCAAAACATTTGCAACATTTACTGAGCACGTGAACGAAAATAAAATAGAATAAAATAAAAAGCCAAACCACAGCCTCGGTTAAACTCGTACGGATAGAATACACAACTTCAAGTTAAACCATGCTCACCGAATCTGCATTCGGGATATTAACTGAACTGAACTGGGCAATTTTGAGCTTTCCTTGACTGGGTCCAGCCGTCGATGGTCCAATGAACTTGAGGATTTGCACTCGCATCGATCATCACATAATGAACGTGATGGTAAAGTTATTTATTTTATATATTTATTTATTTTGTTGCTTTTCTATAATTATTCAGTATGTCTTAGACAACAGTGCTAAACACTCAGAATAAATTACAGGCCAATTCATTTGCACCATCAATGTCCTAATGCATGTAACCCTTATCCACATGTGTTTGTTGTACATAAACATACCGGATGCAAAATTGCAGTTGAAAATGTTTTTTGTTTTTTTTAAGGACATATGATCGCTAATCGTCATGTGACACCTGAATGGTAAATCCGATTTGGACATACGTGCAATAAAAATGTGTGAAGGAACTGAGAGAAAAAAAAGCCATGAAAGGAGAATTCGAAATTCCCAGGGGTTGCAAAAAATGTTGAGGGGGGGGCCTCCCAGGCCCCCCTTCCCCTTAGTGATTGCCAGTCCAGTTAAGGTTAAGGCACGAAGTTGACGATCACGCAACATTCGCAGAGCAAACTTGGAAAAAACGGGTGGAATTGTTGGACGTGTGGACCAACAACAAGAATAATATAGGAGGTTGAGGTGTGTGTGTGTGTGTGTGTGTGTGTGTGTGTGTGTGTGTGTGTGTGTGTGTGTGTGTGTGTGTGTGTGTGTGTGTGTGTGTGTGTGTGTGTGTGTGTGTGTGTGTGTGTGTGTGTGTGTGTGTGTGTGTGTGTGTGTGTGTGTGTGTGTGTGTATGTGTGTGTCAGGCATGGGTTGAAATGGACACCCACAAACAATGAAGATCAGACGTAAGAGACATTTCATACACAAGTTCAGACGGTCAATCAACACTTGCAACAAACATTAATATATACAGAGAGCATCGGGTGATCAAATTGGCAGAATGAGGCTTTGAATTGCCAACAAAGTTTTTATAGGATAATGGTTACACATTAACAATTTTTATTAGGCCCATTTTAAAACAACGTTTAAGACCTCGACCTTAATGTCACCCTACATACTATGATAGGAGCCAGGAGCAGTTTGCAGAAAGCCAAGTGAAGGACAGCCACGTGACGACTTCAGCTGGTTTGATCTTAAAAATAATGTTGTGTGTGTGGTCCTGAAATCCAATCAGGAGAGCTGAAATCCAATTGAAGGAAGATCAAGATGGTGCAGCTTCCGAAGGTTTCAAAAAACAAGCTCGAATGAGCTCAGATCCTCGTCCTCTTCATGATGACGCCATAAAAACGATTATGACGTCATTGTGATGTATCAGGTATCCAAAACCACCATGTTTTCATGATATGCTCATAAGGTCATACCAAGAGGTGGTTTTAGTTCCGGTTATGCAAGATTTGTGAGGAATGGCAGGACCGGTCTTTACAAAACACACAACATTGCCCCCTCACGAACACACTCGGCTGAAGGAAGCTATTTACAGGTACCCTTTACCGACGTGACTCACATTCGCCGGATGTCTCGGCTCGGATCTCCAAGGATGGTAAAGAGACCATCGAGAATCTCGGGCAGGTACACCACGAGGCCAATGTTGAGTACGGCTTCCAGGGCAGAGATCTGTAAACGCACAAATGCTCGGCACGTCCAAAATGGAGATGCACGTCAGAGATAAAAACAGCAGCAAAGATATGGTCTACCCTGAGCAGTAATACTTGCAAGAAGCGACACTGTCCAAATAATTCTGCACAAAACCAAGATGGTGGTCAAGTCACATGTGCAATGAAACAAGAACATCCTCGAGTTGCTTGTGACGGAGAACATCAAACCAAACGCAAATATTTTCAGCACAATTTGGTACCAAATTTCTTTTGTGCACGAGTGTTCAAATGGTGCAGCGAGTTCCAAAAATTTCCACGAAACGTTGAGCGTTCAAACTGCCGTCACTCAAACAAACATTGAGCACATTGAACGTAATTTGGCAGGATCACGATATTGCTACAAGTGAAACTGCAGAGGAATTGGTTGCAAGTGTGGAAACTATCATTAATTCTTGCTTGAAATTCAACAAGGTCGGTGCAAGTTGGGCACTAAACGACTTCACGTTTGAACAAAAAAAGGCAGCTCGTGCAGTTACAGCAAACAGAGCTCCTGCAACATGAGCAGAAGGCGGAAGATGAAGGCATCATGTGATAGCACAAAATCACGAATCGCTGCTCACTTTCACCCTTTCATTCCTCTTTTTTCCCACCTTTGGAATAAACTCCCACACTCTCTTCAATCCCACTCCTCCCTCCAGGTCTTCAAAACAGCTGTTCACCACCATCTCATATCTTCCCCAATCCAAAATCTTGATCTTTTCTACCCCATCTTGATTTTGATCTTGATTTCCATCCCAAACACACCTCCCTCAAATTCCCTGGCTTTCCTTCCTGATAATCCCTGTAATGTCCATCTTCTTTACCCCGTGTTCCCCGCCCCACCCCCCTCCCTTCCACAGATCTCCTAACATCCCTGTTCCCCACCATTTTGTCCTTCCCTCTCCCGCCCGTCTCATGCCCCCTTGCTGTGCGTTGTGTGTTAGCTCTCATACGAGCCTCGACAATGTAAACAAAAAATAATAATAATAATAATAATAAAAAATGGTTGTTGGGCATACAGATGTGGCGAAAAATATTGGCACCCTTGCTCGTTTTTTCAACTAATACACCAATTCTTCCAGAAAATTGTTCAAATTAAAAAAATCTTTTGGTATCCACATACCATATGTATTTCTTTGGTTTGCAGTGGAACAAAACAAACAAAAAAAAGATGAAAAAATTTAATAAATCTTAGCTTATTCCACAAAGAAATCCTAAAATGGCCCAGACAATATTATTGGCACCTTTTAGAAGTGGTTTGATATAATTTTATTAAAAGCAGGTGATTCTCCTTTACTTTGAAATTTAATTCACTTGTGGCGAGTTGCAGGTGCCTGCAATATAAAAAAACACTCATTCAATTAGTTTGAGTACAGAAAAGGAGTCATTCTGCTGTTTTATGTCACTGTGTGTCGTACAATGAGCATGGAGAAAAGAAAGAAAACCAGAGGATTGTCTGAGGTCAGACACAAGATTTTAGCCAAGCATGGACAATCTCAAGGCTACAAGTCCATCTCCAGAGACCTTGACGTTCCTGTGTCCACCAGACACAATGTTATCAGGAAGTTTAAGGCCCATGGCACTGCAGCCAACCTCCCTGGACATGGCCGCAAAAGAAAACTTGATCGAAGATTGGAGTGAAGGATTGTTCGAATGGTGGAGAAAGCACCTCAATCAACTGTCAAACAGATTCAAACTGATCTTCAGACACGAGGTAGAACAGTTTCAATTCACACCATCCGTCACCAACTCAATGAAAGGGGGTTCTGGTAGGAGACCCCGGAGGACCCCACTGCTGGAGAGAGGAGAGAGAGGAAGAGAGAGATACAAGAAAGCCCGACTGGAGTTTGCCAAAACACACCTGAACAAGCCAAAATCCTTCTGGGAGAATGTCCTGTAGACAGATGAGACCAAGTTAGAGCTTTTTGGTAAAGCACATCATCTCCATGTTTACAGAAAACAAAATGAAGCTTTCAAAGAAAAGAACACCTGCCCTACAGTCAAACATGGAGGACGTTCAGTAATGTTTTGGGGTTGCTGTGCTGCCTCTGGCACTAGGTACCTTGAATGAGTGCATGTCATCATGAAATCAGGAGATTACCCAGGAGGAATTTGAGCGCAATATTCAACCCAGTTCAACCCAAGATGGGTCTCCGTCGAAGGTCATGGGTCTTGCAGCAGGACAATGACCCCAAACACTTCAAAAATTACCCAGGAATGGTTCAAGACAAAACGCTGGACTGTTCTGAAGTGGCCAGCAATGAGTCCAGATCTAAATTCCATTGAACACCTGTGGGGAGATCTGAAAACAGCAGATGGGAGAAGGTACCCTTCAAATCTGGGAGAACTGGAGCAGTTTGCACAAGTTAGAAGAGTGGGACAAACTGCCAATGGAGAGGTGTAGGAAGCTCATTCATGGCTATAGGAAGTGCTTGACGAGTTATTTTGTCCACAGGCTGTGTCACCAAATATTAAGACGAGGATATCAATAATTTTATCAATGGCATTTCTTTATATTTTCTGATTTAAAAGGGATATATTAAGTTCTGAATCAAAAACAAAGGTTCTGTAATGTTAACAGTGAAATAAAGAATTGTGGAGACGAAATACTTTTGTCACTTTCAACTTATTTTTGGAGAATATTGTGAGTTATTTGTAAAAAGTGCAAGGATGACAATATTTTTGGCCACAACTGTACAAGCTATCCAGAGGGATGTATTATCCCAGACAATGTTCACACCATCCAAGAGCACAGCCACTTTCTAATACACGAGCAGGTAACCCGGTTCCACTGGGCTGTTGTGAGGGAATTTGTTTCCAATGGTGTGTGGAATATTTAGAGAGTTTGCCAGGAATGTCCTTTGACAGCATAATGACAGGGACCTGTGGAAATTCCACATAATGTAAAATGTGACCAAGTCCTCCCCTCCCATCCCATCCCAGCCCTCAAGTCATTGATCCCAAGCCTTCAAGCTCTTCTCCGAAACACCAAGTCCTCAACCTCTCCCTCCCAACCCAAAGGCTTCAATCCTGCTCCTGCTCTCCACACTCCAGACCTTGGTATCTTCTCCCCACCACAACTCAACCTCCCCCCCCTCCACCAAAAATCCTTAACTCCACCCCCCCACTCCAAAGTCTCACCTTCCTCTTCCCAACTCTGTCCTATTTTTCTCTCCCGACCACTTCTGAACCCCAGCCCCCTGTCCTCCCCTCATAACAGAAAAAGTGTATTCTTAAATCACACATAGAGACAGACAGGCAATACAAAATTGCATTACACAAGAGCATTCTTACACCAGACAAACAGATCGATACATAGATTGAAACGGACGGATATATAGATAAGACAGACAGACACACATGTACTGATAGGTATACACACACACACACACACACACACACACACACACACACACACACACACACACACACACGTAGATAGACAAGCCCACAGACAGAGATAGATTATAGATACATAGAGAGACAGACACACACAAACAGATATAATATATAGAAACACACACATGAAAATAAAGTTGATTGATAAGGGGATTAAAATTAGTTTCTATAATTATTATTTTTTGCTATAATTTTCCTTTGACAGTATAATAGTCACTAACTGTTAAGACTGATAAGGTTTCTTGGTGACGTAAATCGATGGAAAGGTAATTATATGCGTCAACAGATTTGAATGAAAAGTTTGCGTTTTTTAAAATATATATTTACTTCTGGAAGATGTAAAAACCCAAAGACACAGGATGTTTCAAAAAGATTGATACATCAGACTTCCTGCCGTTTCTTTGACCGATACAGTTTTCCTTTTCAGGGATTTCCAAATCCCAAGGAACAAATACCACAATAACACCACCAAACCCTGAAAAGGAAAACTGTATCGGTCAAAAAACAAATAAATGGCAGGAAGTCAAAGTTGTATCAATCTTTTTGAAACACCCTATACACCACATGCGCAACAACAATGTACACAACTCAAAATTGCATGAATATCAATATATGGAAACCTCCGCATGCACTGTCTGGACCCAAGAGCTCTTAAATGTGGAAACATTCAGCATTGTACGTACTGTGTTTATGACATTAAACCCGTTCAGACACAATCTGGCAACCTGCATATACATACACACACACACACACACACACACACACACACACACACACACACACACACACACACACACACACACACACACACACACACACACACACACACACACGGTGGCCTGAAAGTCACTTTACCCCTTCCCAGTGAAGCATTGTTCTTGAACTCTTTTAATATACAGGTTTTATTAAGTACTTACAATAATTAATTAGTCATTGTATCTGGATGTGCTCCATCATTCTTCTGAGTCAGTGTTTCCGCATACCATAGCGGGCGAGGGGAAAGGACGGAGGGAAGTGCGAGAAATTTATCAGGGGTAAAGTAACTTTCGGGCTACCATATATATATATATATATATATATATATATATATATATATATATATATATATATATATATATATATATATATATATATATATATATATATATATATATATATATATATAAAAAATGTTTATGGGGTAGATGGAGGAATTTCATAGTAAAGGTTGTATTGTATTGTGCAGCATGGAACGTGGACGGGTTTGAGACATCTCAATGGAAATTAAGTGGAGAATAGGTGAGCTTAAGATTGTTACGTGTCACCACATTGGGGGGGGGGGTGTTACAGTGTAAACTAGGTAGGGTTTAAGGCAAGCTTCTCCCAATAATGTGATTGCCCCATGACCTTTTCCTACATTTTTGCATTCACAAGGCCAGCTATAAAAAAGAGCCACGTTCTTACAACTACAACAATGGCTGACACGGCTGCTGACGGAGTTCGAACACAATCGGCAGGCTAAACCCCACCCCCCAGGAATGGTAACAGGCAGGCCAAGCCCGAGGCTGAATGGTCGATGTGACAAAAGAAGGAGCATGTTGGAGTGGAGACAGCGGTCGGAACACAGAGGGTCTCTCTCTTGCCTCTCCTTGGCACAGTCAAGAAGGCTGTGCGATTCTTGTCGTTAGTGTTGCGTGAATTTTCTCGCGTGCTGGAGCAAGATGCGAGCCATTGACTGTTCGGCTGGGTCGTTAAGTTTGTGCGCCTTGGGAGGAGAAGAAGAGAAGAAGAAGAGTGCATCTCTCAGATCAAACTCGGCAATATCCCTTGTTGCAGGATCGAAAGGAAAGGCCACGACACTTGCTGTGAGTGGGCCTGGTGCTGAGAAAGGAACAGTGTCGGCAATTTAGATCGTGAGGAGCTGCTTCGACGACGGCTGGTGGGCTGTTGGTGTTGAGGATCGTCCGCACGAATTCTCATGTACCTGGCCACGGAGTATATTATCAGGCCATCTGGTGAGTTTTCCACGTGGGGAGTGACTCCATGGCATTTTTGATGCATTTCCCGTGCAGCGATTTTGCGGTTCGAGGTTCGACGACTGAGGTTCCTAAAAGGTCATCTCTGGACACAAAGCTGAGTGCTGGCATAAAGGGAGGAATTTCTTTAATTCTTATCTTTCCCCTTCTCTGTTTTTGTGATCCAGTGGAGACATCTTAAATTAGGCTTTGGTTTATCTCACTTTGCAATACCCCACTCTGATTTATTTTCGTTATCACCCTTTTGATTTATGTTTATTGAATCATTATTGTCGAATTTCTTTTTGTTTGTATATTCGTTGTGGGTTCGAGGACAAACCCATGTGCTTACGTTCTGGTACATGCTCCACCGCCTTCCATCCTGCAAGCATCATCGCCAAGAATCTCGGCTGTTCGCCTCAGTTAAAACTGTTCAGCTATCCGTCCAGGCTGGTGTTAACCGCCTTGAACATGACGTATGTGTAGTATATATATATATATATATATATATATATATATATATATATATATATATATATATATATATATATATATATATATATATATATATATATATATATATATATATATATATATATATACACATATATATATATACACACACACACATACATATACATATATATATATATATATATCTTCTTCTTTCGGCTGCTCCCGTTAGGGGTCGCCATAGCGGATCATCCGCATAGTGATTTGGCACATGTTTTACGCCGGATGCCCTTCCTGATGCAACCCTGGTCGCCTCTTACGACACAGGGATAATATATATATATATATATATATATATATATATATATATATATATATATATATATATATATATATATATATATATATATATATATATATACAGTTACGGTTGTGGAAATTCGCATTACACCATAAAGAGTCCTCAGGTGAGATATATTGGTAAGTTCATGTGAAGTTAGCCCAAACCCGTTGTGTATAGGGAATATGTGCGACTCATCCGGGCTGCGACGCTTTGAGTTAGCCATTTTTCTTTCTCTATTGTTATTTTTGACCATTAAGCCGCCAACAACGCAAACAGCCACTACCTTTACCTTCACAACTCCATACCGAAAACATCGCTTCACCGCCATTCCCAAAACGACGCCCGCCAACCACCAAACCACAACAGCAAACCCCCCACCACCTTCGCCTATCTCCTTCTACAACCATCGACCACACCACCAGTCAACGCCAACCGTCGTGCTGTCCAGGGACCGTTCGGTAATTGATGCCGAACGCGTCGAGCCGCGAGCGCGAATGGCGGCCTTTCCGAGGGAGAAATCCGGATCAGGAAGGTTTCACGCCCCCTTTTTCTCCGTCCAATGGGCGAGCGTCGGGCGGTATGGCCCCGCCTCCAAGCGCAATGAACATGGATTCTTTACGAGAGGAATTCGGATCAAAAAGGCTTCACGCCCCCTTTTTGCCACACCAATGGCTGAACAGAGGGTGGCGTGGCCCCACCTACAATCGTGTTTTGATCCTGAAATTTGCATATAGGCTCCTCCTGCGGCCTATATAAAGACGCGAGCACAAGGCGACTCGCGCGGTTCAGTTGCAGGCGGCTGGTCGGGGCGAGTGAAGAGTTCGAGTTCGAGTCGAGTGAATACGGCGGTCGGCATCGAGGTTGCGGTGTGGGGGGGGTCGCTCGTCTCGTAGCGGGACCCAAGCCAGCCAGCCATTCCCCTCTCCCTGAGCATCAGCAATTCCCCCCCCCCCCATCCGCGCTGAGATAGTGCCGGGGGGTCCCGTTCCTCCCCCACCCTAAACGTGGTGCCAACCAAATTGCTTGCACGGAACACGCCGGAGAGGGCTTGCCGACCACGCCAGGGGCACGGAGTCGGGGCGCAGCGGCGCGAACATTGCTGCTTGCCCCCCATCGCGTCACGAGGACACGGGCAAGACCTTTTCGGTCTCGTGGACCTGGCCATTCCTCCAGGTTCCACGCATATTTGGTCCATGGACCTGTCTGCCTCCTTGCCTGTGAGGGTGGCTTTCTTTCCTTTGCTTTTTGGAATGAGTGATGTGGCGCCGAGTCCCGACAAGTAGAACTGTATAAGTGTTGTAAATAATTGCCCCTTTTATTCGGTCGTATTGCATTTGCTTTTGTTGCATTTTGTCTTGACTAATATACGTGCCTTCCGTGTTTCCGTAATAAATGTGCATTGCTTGTTGAACTGTTTCCCGCTTTGCTTAGTCTCCTTCCTTTTATTGAATCTCCATCTTGCATCACGTAAGGGATTGATAGTGGGTTTAAAACGCCCGGAAAATAATCTGAACCGTCGAGGTCGACAATAACTCCGCTCGGTTATCTCTGCAGCACGGAACGAGCCGCTTAAGCGGTTCGTGGCCGGAGTTGACCTGTGGCGTGGTACAACTCCTCGGTATGCTACTCGCGCGAGTACTTAGATAAATCGACCATTTGGCGATCGGACCCTATTTCGCGCGGGAAGAATGCAGACTGAGTGGTGGTGAGGTTAAACCCCCACCCGTGACTGGCTCCGGGCGGTAGTTCCCGGAGGGTCACGACTGAATTGTCCGTTCCGGTGGGCGAAGCGGCCGCTTTTGGTTACACGCGGTCGTTCGCAACAAAAAAATATATATATATATATATATATATGTATATAGTTACGGCTGTGGAAATTCGCAGAGCACCATATAGGTGCTTCGATCAGTTATGTCGATAAGTCTGTGATCAGATAGATTTCCCCACTGATGTCAAAGGGCTTTATTCGTGTAACCGGGCTGTGAATCTTTGAGTTAGCCGTTTTTCTTTTACTATCGTTATTTTGGACCAACCGCCATTACTACCACCACAAAGCGCCACCAACCACAACAACCACGATCACCACAACCACCTTCTCGTCAACCGCCAACATCCCCACAGACAACGAACAGCCGCCTTCACAACAACCACCACCGCCGCCCAACCACACCACCCTCATGACCACCACAAATGCCAGCCACACCACCAAGACCACCACAAAACGCCAGCCAGACCACCATAACGCCAACCACACCACCACCACCACATTTCCACCTCAGCACAGTTGCGAGAAACCTGGCATTCATCGGGGGAGAACGGACGACGGCCTGCCCCCCCCCTCCCCCCCCCCCCCAACAACAAACACGTGAGGAAAAGACGAAAGCTATGAAGACATAAAGGAAAGGCCCCGATTCGGCGAGGAAAACGCCCTGCTTCTTGAAGAGGGGCGAGGCACCGTGGAGATAAAAGGGCGCACTGAACGCAAGTCACAGCCGGTGCTCGGCTGGAGGTTGTGAGGTGTGTGGAGGAGAGGAGAGAGTGTCGTGTCGGAGTTGTGGCCAGAGTGTGGAGCCGCGGTAAGGAGCTGGAGAGAGAGGAGTGCAGCGGAGCCAAGGCGCGAGGCCTGCCGTACCGTGGGTCGTTGGAGAGGGGACGTCGAGGGTCGCCCTAGCAAGTCACTACGAGGGTGAAGGTAGCCACCCCGGTCTCTCGGAGCCTTTGCGGTCTACACGGCTCAGTGTTTATAAAGACCCCAAGAGGTCCAGTCTACCCTCGTCTGTCCTGGGGTTTTTCCTTTGTTTCTTTGCGAGAATGTTGTGGCGCATGTCCGTAAGTACAACTGTACAAGTGTGTACATAATAAATAGATGGTGGTAGCTCTGTCTTGCTCGCGTCTTGTCCCTACCCCCATTCATTGCATGATTGAATACGTGCATTGTTTGCATGCATGACTGCATAATCGCATCTTTGACCGTATACGTGCATGTTTGGTTGTGAAATAAATGTGATTGTTTAAATATCACCCGTTCGTTGCATCCTTTTCCCTAATTGAACTGCCGTTCTGCGTTCGGAATATAGTTGGTTTTTAAATAGCCGATAAAAGTGATCAGGTCCAACGGGGCTGCGCGATAATACCATGCTCGGTTATCCCAAAACGAAGCATGCTGCTTAAGCGGCTCGTTTCCAAGCGGCCCCGTTGAGGTACAATCTCTTGGTAATCTACCTGCGCGATTATTTAGGTAAATCGAAGATTTGGCGATCGGACCCTTTAGTGTGGGTCGAGTACGGACAAGGTTGTGGTGTGGTTGAAAACACACCCATGGCTGGTTTTCGGCATTGATCCGGAAAGCCGCGACTGGATTGTCCGTTCAGTGGGCAAAGCAGCCGCGATTGGTTAAATGCGGTCGCTCGCACGCCGGTGGGTGGAGATCCACTACTATATATATATATGTATATGTATATGTATGTATATATGTATATATGTATATATGTATATATGTATATATGTATATATATATATATATATATATATATATATATATATATATATATATATATATTATTACGTCTGTGGAAATTCGCATTACACCATGAAGGGCCCGTAGGTGAGATATCTCTAAGTACATGTGGAGTTAGCCGAAACCCGTTGTATAGAGCGAATTTATGTGATTCATCCGGGCTGCGACGCTTTGAGTTAGCCATTTTTTCTGTTCTATCTTTATTTTGAACCAACCACGTCTTAACCGCCATCACACAACAACCACGCCACCGCCACCATCTATGCTCCCACATCATCGCATCACCGCCATTCCCAAACGGCGCCATAACCATCAAACCACCACCGAAAACCCTCCACCACCTTCATCTCTCTCCTTCTACGGCCACTCCCGCACCACCTGTGAACACTGAGCGTCGGGCTGTCTCGGGCCCGTTTGGCGTTTGGTGCCGAGCGCACCGAGCCACGAGCGCAAATGGCGGCCTTTCCGAGGGGAAAATTTGGATCAAAAATGCTACACGCCCACTTCTCCTCCGTCCAATTAGCGAGCGCGGGGCGGCTTCACCTCGCCTCCAAGCATGTGTATGTGAAGTCCGTATATGCAAATTTTAGGATCAGGAGAGGTTCACGCCCATTTTTGCACGACCAATGGCTGACCGGGGGGGGCGGCGTGGCCCCACCTCCAATCGCGTTCTGATCCTAAAATTTGCATATTGGCTGCTCCTGCCCGCCTATAAAAAGGCGAGCGCAAGGCGAATAGTCGAGTCGGTCGGGTGAGGAGAGTGCGGAACTGAGAAGAGTTGCGGGAAGAGTTGGGTTCTGGAGTTGCCTGGAGAGTGTCGTCGAGAAGTGGCTGTTCGGGACAAGGAGCGTTGGCGTTGCATTGGTGAAGTTAAGGCGAGTGAGAGCGGTGGAACTGCAGGCAAGGGAGTTCGGGTCCGAGGCAGGAAGGACGATGGTCGGCGACGAGGTTGCGGTGTGGGATCGCTCGTCTTGTCGCGGGACCAAAGCCAGCCAGCCACTCCCCTCCCCCAGGGCATCAACAATCTCCCTTTCCCGGGGGGAAAAGCAAAAGGGGGCCCCGTTCCCCC
>NC_140968.1:98410226-98487726 GCF_056783735.1 Eptatretus burgeri | reverse complement strand
TTCCTGACGCAACCCTGGTCGCCTCTTACGACACAGGGATATGGTACCAAAACGTTCCGGTGTTGAACTCTACCCTTTCCCCCTTGCACCTGTCATCATCCAATTCATGAAATGTTCCTACTTAACAACTGCTTGGGATTCATGTAGGTCAGCGTTAGCGAATGCATATTACACCAGGAATGAACGGTGAAGTCCACTCTCTGGTTAGTGGTTACATCATGACCGAGTTGTGACGATGCCGCTTATATTTTGCACCCCTGCGGTCTGCCCGTGAGAGCAGGGATTTGCAACTTGTTCATGCTACCGGCAATAACTCACCTGTTCTTCATATAAAGACTTCTTCTTCTTCTTCTTTTCGGCTGCTCCCGTTAGGGGTCGCCACAGCGGATCATCCGTATGATCCGCATAGTGATTTGGCACATGTTTTACGCCGGATGCCCTTCCTGACGCAACCCTGGTCGCCTCTTACGACACAGGGATATGGTATACCTATTTTAACCGGGGTATACACCAGCCCAGTCAACTGGTACTCATTTCGCCGACCTCGGAAGGATGACAGGCTGAGTCAACCCCTGGTGTATTAATTCAGTGGCCCAACGGGGCTTGAACTCAGGACCTTTTGGATCCCAAGCCACTACCCTAACCACTGCGCCAACACCAGGCTTCGTCGTACGTCAAATATAACATCCTGAAATGTGTGAGCGTGCTTTGGTCTGCTGCCAGTGCGCTGCCTTGCCGTGCACCCACTCGCAAACAGGCTCGAACACCAATTGACGTCACGTCGTCAACCCCAGGAACCAGGGATGCCAAGAACAGGTCTCGAGCAGAACCAGCATTAATGGTCCAAGTGTCACCCACAGTCAGGAGCCACCAGGAGCCACAACCAATGGACAGCTGTAAGGAGCTGTGAGGCACTGAGGCACTGTGAAGTGCTGTGAGAAGCTGTAAGAAGCTGTCATCAGCGATAAGAGCTGCAAGGCTGTTACCAACTGTCACCAGTTCACCAACCTTCTGATGAACTGATTGGAGGTGAAAATAGCAGTCACAAAAACTCGCAGAGCTGTAAGAGGCCACAACCAGCTGTATCGCCAACTGACAAAAAAAACCAGTCCTCTTGTCCATTTTATAGGCGGCCAGTCTGGGCGGAGCCTGAAGCAGACTTCAGCCAAATCCACCTTGCCTATTGACGCATCGTTGCACATGACAAACCGCCAGTCTCACCTACGATGTCATGTTTGTGGTGCTGGTCAAACAGCAGAAAGCAGCAACTTGAGAGATTTACAGAGCGAAAACGTGAAGCGCTCATAAAACGTCAACAACAACCATCCACAGAGCTGCCAAACGTCGATGGAAAGAGGTGGGTGTGGTAAATGATCCACAGCCGTATTTGACCGTCAGAATAACTGCTCAGGAAAAGCCCGTGGAGTGCTTAATCAAATGTGCTGTAAGTCCAAGGTGTAAATAAATCGGCCACCTCCAAGCCAATGTGTCCTGATGGAAAGGGGGTAGATGAGCCTCCGTTGGGCTAACGGCTATCTCACGTGCATGAACATGTCTGTTGTAAAGAGAAAAAGGCCATCCAATAAGAAAGGGAATCTATTCTTTACCCTTTTCAATGCATCAAAGTTAGAATTTGGGGGTTCCTGAAGAGTTGTGGAGCACCTTCAAGACCACCGTCATCGATGTTGCCGGTGGATGCCTTGGAGTTCACCGCAGGGCAAAGAAGAATTTTGTCTCTCAAGGGACACTGGATACCATTGACCAGAGTCGCAGGGCCAGGCTGAATGGCAGAGCTGAGCTGTTCAGGGAGCTGAGGCGTAAAACTGAACGTGCACTGAGGGTGGACAAGGAGGCCTATGTGCGAGGAATCTGTGAGGGGGTAGAGCATCACCTGTGGACAGGTGATTCTCGTCCCGCTTACAGGGGAATTCAGGCATTGCGTTCATCCAAGCCCATCCCTCGGAGCACTACAGTTCGAGCAGAGAGTGGTAGGCTCTTGACAGAGGAGTCTGAAGTGAAGGCCCGCTGGGCCGGTTACTTTGAGCGGTTGTACCAGGCTGATCCCCCAACTGTGGAGTTGGACGTCAAGGGTGTTACAATCCCTGTTGCTGACCCTTGAATCAACTGTGGTCCACCTACGCTTGTGGAAACACGGGCTGCGGTGAACCAGTTGAAACGGGGAAAAGCTCCAGGGATCTGTGGCATCCATGCCGAACTTCTCAAGGCTGGTGGAAATGCTGCACTCGTGTCGTTGCATGCAGTTTTGTGCTCTGCCTGGAACACAGGCATCATCCCAACTGACTGGAAGAGGGGCCTTGTTGTCCCTCTCTGGAAAGGGAAGGGTGATCGCCAAGACTGCAACAACTACCGAGGGGCGACGCTGCTCTCAGTGCCGGGCAAGGTCTTTGCTCGGATAATTCTCGATAGGGTTCGCCACCATCTGCTTGAGCACCAGCGTCCAAAGCAGTCAGGCTTTACACCAAAGAGGTCAACGATTGACCGTATCCTTGCACTTCGTGTCCTCACCGAACGCAGACGAGAGTTTCGGCAGGGGCTGCTTGCAGCCTATGTTGATCTCTGTAAAGCGTTCGATTCAGTGAATCGGGATGTCCTCTGGAGGATTCTTGGTCTTCGTGGGGTGCCACCAAAACTGATCGATCTTTTATCTGAACTCTACTCTGGTACTGAGAGTGCTGTGAAGTGTGGTGGTACCATCTCTGACTTATTTCCAGTTGTTACTGGAGTTCGTCAGGGATGTGTACTTGCCCCCACACTTTTCAGCACTTGTATGGACTGGATTTTAGGGAGGATGTCGGAGAGATCAAGTTGCGGTGCGTCATTTGGGAATGTCAAGATCTCGGACCTTGACTTTGCAGATGATGCAGTCATCTTTGCGGAGACTTTAGACATCCTCTTGGGGGCCCTTGAGGTGCTGAATGAGGAGTCGGAGCCGTTGGGATTACGGGTTTCTTGGGTCAAAACTAAGATCCAGGCTTTCGGTGACATCTTGGATGCTGCTGTCCTGTCTGTGTCTGTTTGTGGTGAGGATGTTGAGGTCGTGGAGAGATTCACTTACCTTGGCAGTGATATTCATGTCTCTGCTGGCTGCGAGTCAGAGGTCAATAGACGTCTGGGTCGGGCCTGGGGAGTCATGGATTCACTGGATCATGGGGTGTGGCGCTGCCGGTACCTGTGCGGGAGGACGAAAGTCCGAGTCTTCAGGTCCTTGGTACTTCCAGTCTTGCTCTATGGGTGCGAGACTTGGACTCTGACCAAGGATCTGAGACGGAGACTTAATTCCTTTGGTACCAGGTCTCTTCGGAGAATCCTTGGCTATCGCTGGTCGGATTTTGTGTCCAACGAGCGGTTGCTGAGAGAGACTCGGATGAGATTTGTTACCTGCATAGTCCGTGAGCGTCAGTTGCGGCTGTATGGACATGTGGCTCGTTTTCCTGACTCTGATCCTGCTTACCAGATTCTCTCAGCGAGGGAGTCTCATGAGTGGAGGAGGCCAGTGGGTCGACCACGTGCCTCATGGTTGCAACAGGTTGACCATCATCTCAAGGAGATGGGGATGGGCCTGGCATCTGCCTGGGGGATGGCCAGACGGAGGCCCCTGGAGTACCGGCGGAAAGTGGACGCAGCGACGTGCTGTTCTGGCACATGCTCCCATACCTGACCTGAAAGTTAGAATCCCACCAGACATGGGGATGGGTCTATCCTGGACATGCATTTCGGGAAATAACTGTCTGAGGACCTTGATGTTTGTATGCATTCGTAGGATCTGATTCTGAAATCCAGAACAATATATATATATATAGCATGATATTTTATTCAAAATGTTGTGGACGAGTTATGACAGAACCAGGTGGAGGAGTTGGTTAGGAGACAAGAACAAGCCGATTTGATGTTGGTTCAGGTCCAGATACAGATTCAGCCCATCAGTGGGATACAAAATGTTAACTGTTCAGTCTGGCAGATGTATCAAACCCAGACCCAAAAGCTGTTTCGCAAAGGCAGCACCATTAAACCATTTATTGGAAACGTATTCTATTTGCAGCAGATTATTCAAGGTAAGTTTACAGAAAGTTAATTATTATTTCTGCTTTCCTGGACAACCCCACATTTTTAATGATGGTAACAAACAGCTTATTTTCTGATCAAAAGAAGAGTTGTAGCTGAATTCATATTTAAAGATGGAGTAGATTAGCCAACAGGAACATGACTTCCAAACCAACTTGGTCCAACATCCTCACTCTGTAACTCAGAGAGTGAGAGTGAGAGTGAACCACCATCATTATCAAATTAATCCTTGGAACTATCATCATTGGTGAACTATCTTCTCTTCAGAATGACCAATCCCAAGTAAACCAAATGTCAACTGGGCACACTCAATGTCAAGCTTTTTCAACTTCTTACCTGGCCACCTCCCGTATAAATGACCGTCTTGCATCGTCACCCTGGATGCTGGTGTTTCTCAGGTTAGCATCCTGACACTAAAATTTCTTCTTGATTTTTATTAATTACACAGCTGTCTCTGAAAATGTTTTTCTTTTCAACCATTTTTGTCAATGACTTCACTTGCCAGGTAGTTCTATAACAATTAGCGAGTCAAGCTTGGAAAAACAGCTGCACACCCAGCAAATGATACCACCCGCAGCCATGTGTTGCACACGAAAGAATTGTAATAATACTACTACTAATACTAATAATAGGAAGAAGAAGAAGAAGAAGCAGAAGCAGAAGAAAGTCAGGCAGTTGTTGCTTCTTTGTTCACAAACTTGAATAAAATCCTTGGCGACTACCCATGACATGGTCTTCACTCTCCAAATCTGATATCCTCTCTAAATGTCTCAATCAAGTGCTCCATTAGGACACCTCACTTCATCAATCTGTGACTGCACCACTGGCAAAGGTACAGTCTACAATTATTGGTCTCACCATCCGCCATAACTGGTCTTCAGACGACCACATACGCCCGGTGGTTTCAAAAGGCATTGCTTTGTATTTCCATCGTATTTCCCAAAGCTCATCTCCCAATGACGTGCAATACTTTTGTCTGCAGTCCAAGACAATACACTTTTACGTTGTCGGCTTCTGCAACCCGCGTGATGCTCTTTCGTGACAAGTGTAAAATTTTGAAATTTGTGATCTGATCAGGAAGCTACAGTTTAGGGCTCTTAAACTCACCATTACTTGAGTATTTGGTCCAATAGCTGTACCGCCCTTCCTCTGGCCTCGACCTAATGGCGTCACAACCACCTGCCCCTCTGCAAAGCCAACGGTTCACACATTGCTCAACTATTCTACATGTTGTCAGATGGTTGATTGTGTGGCCAAACCATCCCACATCCTCAAACTAAAACAGGATCCGCAACTATCAGGGACGCCTCTTCACAGGGGTTGCATCTCCCAACGCAAGTCGGTGGCCAAATGATCCGCACTCTTTCTTGCTGTTGGGATTTGCCAGTCAGGTCAGCGTGGTCAGCATGGACCGTCACACACACACACACACACACACACACACACACACACACACACACACACACACACACACACACACACACACACACACACACACACACACACACACACACACACACACACACACACACACGAATACACCATCTTACATGTGAGGAATCTTGCTGAGTTGCTTCTGTGCAATTATAAACTTGCCACAACTGAAGATTAACAATCTGGACATCAAAACAAGGAAACTGCTAACTATTCACAAGACATTCTACAAAAACCAATGCATATCGAGGTTAGAGTTACTGAAACGAGGAGGCGGCGGCGGCGGTTTGACGGAGCTTAACCAAGTGCACAGAACATTGCGCGTCGGACTAGCGGAGCAGGTGAAAACGCTCAACAGACTATTGGATGAGATTTGGACACCAGCAAGAAACGAACAAACCAGAAAAAGGATCCTTAATCCATTAAGCAACAAACTTCCAAAGACAGGTGCAAATGATGGATACTACACAGGAAAACGAAAAACAAACAAACACAGCCACAACTCGAAGGGCACTCAGTAGAGCGCAAACCTCCGCCACATAATGCCGGATCCACAAGAACATATTGGGCCCAATACATTTTTGAAATATCATGCTATATATAGTTTTTGGTCCAATCTCTCAATGGTGAAGAATCACTGTAAATTATTGAATAATTCTCGTATCCAGATCCACATTCGGATCTTCACCAAAATCGAATCAATTAGTCTTTGTGACACACCCAACCTGTTCACCAAGTTTCATCAGAATGCATCACAACTTTTTGAGATATCCTGTACACAAACAAACAAACAAAGCCAAAAAGGTGTGACAACATCACCTCCTTCACCTTCGGTGGCAGAGGTAATAATTTCAAATAAAAAAGGGAAAACTATCAAAACAAATATCGGCAGATATACTCTGACAAAAACTACAACAAAGGAGCGGGAAGATTTTTTTTTAATAGAGAGAGAAAAAAAAGGAGCGATACAGGATTAAAAAAAAAAAAAGAGCTTGATAGAACAAGGGTTGACAAGGAAGGATCATTGGAATGGCTAAGAAGAGGTCAAATTAATTTGGATGGAGAATGAGTAATCATCAATGCCCAAGACAAAGGACACAACACTAATACCTTTAAGAAAATGGTGGGATTGAGCCGATTGGACAAATATAGGTTTTGTGGGAAAGAAACAAAGAACCAGTCACTTCCTCTCGGGATGTAAAAAACTCACGTCAGAACAGCTGTCCACAGAAAGACATGACAGCGTCTTTGGAGTAATCCAATGGCACGTCTGCAAACATTTCAACATCCCAGTCCCAGAACAATCATGGAAACACAAACCAGATCCGATCCTTGAAAATGAACATATAATGCTCATGCGTGACAAGATGATCCCATCAAGTGTGGACATCGCAAACAAAGCACCGAGTCAGGACATAGTGCTCAAACACAAAAAAGGAAAAGTTCGGCATTGTTGATCGAGGTTTCGGTTCCCAATGACTTTGGAATAAATGCGACAGAAATCAGGAAAATGACCAAATACCAGGATCTGAAAAATGAGGTCAAGAGGATGTGGAAATTGAAGAAAGCTGAAATTGTACCGGTGATAGTCGGAGCTATAGGAACAATAAAGAAAACCCTTACCGAGTACTTAAAAATCATCCCGGGGAATGTCACTACAAACGAGCTACGAGTGGAGGCTGTCAGAGGTTCAGTGAAGATTTTGAAAAGAGCCATTGGAAGGAGGCTACGAGAACGAAATGTTCCAGTTTGGATCGCGAATCATGATCCTTTACCAAAATAGGAAGTGGAGATTTTGAGTTCTGGGAGAACTTCCTCCCACCTCCTGAAACCCACAAATGGAGATAGCACCCAACAAGAGTATCCACTTGGCAAGCAAAAGTGGTTATTAGCATCAAATCTCAATTGCCATCAGGAAGCCACAGTTCTACACATTCTCTTTCTTTGAATGTCAAAGCCTAAACATAACCCTCATTACCCACAGTACCACAAACTGGTGCGCTAAATTCAATACATCACCGGACAGCTGACATCCACCCCAACAGTATCCAAGGGCCGCACCTTGCCAAGGCCAATGGCGCAAGCAGCGAGGCCGATGAGACCGCCTTTGCGGCTGTGCGGTTGTAGCGAGAGAGCAAACTCTTGTGACAGCACCTGGATCAAGCATTTCACCAGTGGTGCGTTGTTCTGACTCACAAACTCCCGCACCAGTCTAGAGGGGTAGATGAAAAAGAACAAGTGAGAACGGAGCGTATCAGAAATATTAAAGCTCCGAGATCATCTTCCTTCGAGGGTTGGAAGAACAAACCGAGGTTGACCTGACCCCAAGGTGGACCTCACTCGAGGCATTTCAAGTGCAACAGACGAGATTTGACGTGTAGTCAAAAAATTTAGAAATTTACGTGTTAATCACGCTCATGCATTTGTACCAATTAATGGACCGTTTAATATAATTAACACAAGCAATTATTCACGCAATGACTCGGAAAACGACAAAACAATGTAGTCCATACAGGTCAGCTATCTCACAAGGAAGAGGTCGAGCTGACAAAGGGCTACATCGGGAATGTTTTCAGGTTTGTCTGCAAAGGGAAATAAATAAATAAATAAATACATCAACCACCAATACTCTCAATACAATGGCAGGGATCTCTCAACACACCACACTGGGTATGTTGTAGGGATTCAGATGGGCAACCATCGTGTAAATGACCAAAATGTCCGACTGTGAACAAGATCACAACGTCATCGACAAGTGGGTTGTCCGACAGGACACTGCCACATTTGGTATGGTGTGACCGCGGGTAAACACTACTGCTGCTGCCACAATCACCACTACAACCACTACCAACACTTCTTCTTGACGGCCAAAAAGTCTCACGAACTGGCCGATCGAGCCCGACGGTTGACCGAAGGCGATTTGTAATTTGTTCAAGATGTCGAGGATAACTCGCGCAACCATTCGTGGAAAGACACCGTAGGATCTACAACATGCACCAGTCAATGCAAGCAGACGGGTCACCGGGTTCAACGGGTGTTCAGATCGAGGGACGGCAACCTGTCGTCGCGTCTGGAACGAAAGCTCGAAGACCAATACGATAGGTCTGCACCATCCTGGAGGACTGACAGGAGATAAACAAATCATTAAAGTTCCACACAACATGAAGAGCGACCGGGTGGACGTCCAGGCGACTCCGATGCACAACGGTGGAGGAACATGACCGCTGGAGATCCACAAAGATCTTCAGGGAACTTGTTATTAGACCACCTCATCTGCTCCACCTCTGCTCGAACAGTTCAATCAGCTTCCCGCTTGTCCCGTGGTGTCCCCTCGTCGTTCACCCCAGTCTCGTGGGGACAAGTGCCACAAGTGGTCTTCAGGTCCTCCATCAGACAGATAGGTGAGTCCCCTTGTGTGGTGGATGGATGTACCAATGTTTCCACGTCAGACATTTACATCGACACGTCTTAATGCAACTGTACCTCAGCAGTTCATGTACGAGCCCGTGGACATCGACAAGACGAGCCAAGCGTGAACACGGACGGACACGACGGCCGGACACGACTTGAAGCATCATTTGGTTGAGGCCGACTCACTTCTCGATCTCCAGAGCAGCGACCTTCCGTTTCTCGTACATTTTGTCGTTGAGAGAGCGGACGATGGTCGGGGTGAGGGGAGACAGGTCCTTCTCGGTGTTCATGGTGTCCACAACACACGAACCGGATAAACAGCAACACGTGAGTCTCACCGGAACTGCTCGGCTCTGTTTGTGGGTTTTCTCGACCAGCACCCACCGTGTCCTCCTCCTATGTATCTTGATGTGTAGATATAGATATAGATATTATGTATAAATAAATATTTTGTCTGCGTCTGTTACTCGGTGGATCACACACAACTCGCCAAGTCCGCACGAGCCTTCCCCTCAGCCTCCAAATCAACTGGACACGCCCTCTTGTCAATCATGATACGTCACTCAGCGCTCGATTAGCCACGCCCCCCATCTTTCTGAGGTTTCCATTGGCTCCCTTCGATCCTTCACCTCAGCCTCCAAATCAACTGGACACGCCCTCTTGTCAATCATGATACGTCACTCAGCGCTCGATTAGCCACGCCCCCCATCTTTCTGAGGTTTCCATTGGCTCCCTTCGATCCTTCACCTCAGCCTCCGAATCAACTGGACACGCCCTCTTGTCAATCATGATACGTCCTCAGCGCTCGGATTAGCCACGCCCCCCCATCCTTCTGAGGTTTCCATGGCTCCCTTGGCTCCCTTGGCTCCGTCCTCGGCTCCTCAACCCTGATGGCCTCAGGTTTCCACACTAATTTACGAACGGCCGGTGCTTTTTAAGATTCGTCATCGAAAAGATTTCCACGCAACGCAACAAAGCAATAATTTTTAATTTTACTCCAAAACTTCGACCAGTATAATGCTGTTGCAAACCTCCCCGCATGATTTTACCACAGTTAAAAAGGGCGCGAACAGGTGATTGTGGAAACGAACCTGCTCGTGAAGCGTGAACGTCGACAAACCGTCTACTCGTCCGCTGTCCTCGGCGTCACGTGAATAAATATGTATTATAATCAAACGACACTTGGTCATGGAGGTAAAATTCATTAATTCGTCAGTCATCGAACGTAACAACGTTCCTAGTGACGGCGATCAATACACCGCCTCGACAGTGAGAAAAGCACAAGTCGCACATTATGACAATGAAGGAGTTTTAACAAAACCCTCGTGGGCCTTTGACATTGCAAGCTTTTGTGTAACCCTGTGTCTTTCCTTGCGGCCACGTTGCTCGAGTGACGGAACGGCGCCGGCTCGACAGACACAACTGATTGATTTCCCTTCCCTGCATCCATTTCCATGAGCAGCGTTTCCGATTTTGTTTTTGCAAGTGTGACGTATTAGTCACGTGATTTCGCCGCCCGCCGGAACGCCAACACCTTTTACTCCCTCAGAGACGTATATATTTATTACGTACGCAAAAGGACGGATTATTTTGATCTCTTCGACACAACCCCTTCCAAATTCCACCACCCCTCCCCTCGTGAAGGGTCTTTCACTCAGAGTACTTCAATTATGTCGTGGCAGACTGGCAGTAAAGGTAGATCGGTTAAAAACTGGAATTGGATCGGTAGTCCACAGTAGTAGTAGTAGTGTTGTGGGCCGGGTTTCGGCAGCGATAAACGGCCACTTGGTGGAGCAGTAGAGCCGTCTCCCACCGAACACCAGGAATTTAGGTCGTGACTCCCGGACAACTCCGAAAGGTCACGGGTTACTTTAAGGACCGTGGTCACCAATATTTTGGCGGTGTTAGGTGTGGTCCACTTGTCCAATTCCAATTTACCTAAGTACTCATGCCGTCTCACTCCCGGGGAAACCACACCCTCGGCCGACTCTGTCCGAACCGAGTCGCATGCACCGACTCGGGTCCGGCATACCGAGCGGGAGTTACCATAGCCACACCGGTCCCAATGACAACTTATGGCACACGGCCTCTCCAATTCTCATTATGCACCGTGCTGAGTCACCGAAAGAAAGTGACAGACAACGAGCTGGTACATTGAACAATTGGGGGTTTACTTATCAGGGGGCAGGGGAGCACAAAGAGCAGAGTTATCCGAATAAAAGCAATGTACAATGAACAAAACCACTTAACAATTTCGACTTACAGACAGGGCCCACGGACACACACACACAGCCAAAAGAAATGGACCCCGTGGGGTCTTTATTCGGTCCCTCAGCCCAGGAGGGAAAAGCGAGCTGGGGACAAGGACCTTGTCGGGTACCTCTCCACCTCGTGCAGTTACACCGTATTTCAACCACCACAGTGGGACTCGAACCCACGTTCCGAAATCCACGGGCCCACGACCCTGGCTGCTCGGCCTCCACCACCACGATGAGCCACCGCGAAGGAC
This sequence comes from Eptatretus burgeri, assembly GCF_056783735.1. NCBI lineage: Eukaryota > Metazoa > Chordata > Myxini > Myxiniformes > Myxinidae > Eptatretus > Eptatretus burgeri. The sequence continues at coordinate 98,476,289 of NC_140968.1, read as the reverse complement.
CACAGACAAAAAGCCACCACGACCGCAGACGAAAAACCACCAAGACCAAGCCAATCGCCACGATGACTCCCGTTCACTGGTCATGACAACCACTCTCCTCTTCTTGCCAGGCCCGAGGGATTTCTTTCCCTCCCACTCGCCTCCTGATTGGACGGGGCGTCTTGCGGGGTGTGTTGAGGCGTCTCAGAGGCCCACCCCCCAAAGAGGCTCCGTCGTAGTTCCCGGCACTCTGGCCTCCTATTGGCCGGAGCGCCGTGGCTCTGTTCGTCCTTCGCCCATTGGCTGGAGGAAACGCTCCACACCCTTCCTCGGAGCGGAGCCTCGATCTGATGCGATGGAGGCTCCACCCACGCCTTCATCCAAAAACACGTGGGCACTGGAGTCGATGGTGCGGACAGGTGGAGGAAGATTTAAAGATATAAGAAAAACCTGACTATAAAAGAAACCCACAGCGCACACATGAAATTAACCCATCAGACAGAAGGACGGGACCCTGACTATAAACACATATCAAAATAACTAAGCTTATGGACTGCTGTCTGTTTGTGTGCAAATGGCTTCCAGATTCGTAACAGTAGTACTGCGAAGCATTGAGGATAGGAGGGGCACAGCGTACCTGGCTATGGGGCGAAACGCATAGGTGCAGGGTACCCAGCACTGTGGCCATCAGGTCAGGACTTGGAGTACATGTGCGAGCCAAGCTGCTGGCCATTATTCCAAACCAGGAATAAGCGACCACAATCATCCTTGACAATGTTGTGTAAAGCGGACCGAGGAGGCCGTCACGTCGTTTTCCTTCAGTCCTCTCTCTCACCTGTATTCGTTTTCTCCGTAACCACTTGAGCGATTGACACGAAACTTTGACCATTAGAACATCGACCTGGGGAGAATGTTCACCCGGCTTTCCAACAAGTCTCTTTAATGTAGTGCAGTTATGGCTGAGTTGCATGGTATTTCACGTACCAGGAATAAACGACTTCGAATTCCCCTCGACCGTACAAAGAGATGTTGGTGGAAGAGCCAGTGCAGAAGAACGGACAAAAACAGGACGCAAAATACGTGTGCCTGGGGTGGACAAAATGGACACAGAAGGAAACTCCATGGAGAAAAGATCATGGTTTGGAATTGGGGACAATCTGAGATAGTGGTGAACAGCTGCCTTGAAGACCTGGAGGGGAGAATGAGATTGAAGAGGATGTGGGAGAAAAGAGAAATGAATGAGTGTAGGTGATCCTGGATTCTGAAAGTTTCACCAGAAAAGGGCTGATGGTGGACCACATGTGCCCTGCAGGAGCCTGGGAGCTGAAAGACCCTCCAAGAAGAGGAAGCAAGTTGTTTGGTGGGGGGGGGGGAGGTGGGAAGCATGGAAAGACCAGAAATGAGGTGGAAGAAGACAGAGGGACCATCGACCTGTCTGCGATGATGAAGTGATAAGCCCATAGGCTCGTCTTCAGCACAGGAGATTCCAATGACCTTGATTTCCACAGCATTAAGCTGAGCAACATGTGAGGCAGGGGAGCAAGCCCAGAGGGGAGAGCGCTACTCCATCAAGCTGCAGATGAAGGTTTTGTAGGTGGATAGGAGTTGAGGTGCGCTGAGGAAATACTTTGTATGACGGAGGAGGCCCAGTCGACAGCTGGTTTTGGAGGCCAACGTAGAAATGTTGTTTCTCCAAAAAAGATCATGGTTGATGGTGAGACCCAGGAGTTGGAATGACTGAACCTATTTCTGGTCAGTCCTTTCTGAGAGTGATAATGTGCGATTTGTCAGGATTGAAAGACACATTCCAAATGTTTGACCAGCTTGTGATTTTTTTTTGTCAAGGTCTGGGAAGAAGGAAGAGGCTGCAGCCTGCCTGTCTGAAGGATGAGGGATGTCACGGGAGAGGGTGGAGTGATCAGCAAATAGTGAGGATTTTCCAGAGAATCTGAGAGATCATTGATGAAGATCAGTAACAGGACTGGGCCCAGAATACTGCCTTGGGGGCACTCCAGCCTTGATATGGAGAGGAGATTGAAGGATTCTGGTGAAAGCCACACGTTGGCTATGAGAGTGGAGGAAGTCAGTAAGCCATGTGTGGAGTTAGCCTTGGATGCCATTGGCAGACAGTTTGGAGAGCAAGACAGGATGCCAGACTCTATCAAAAGCACGCAAGATGTCCAAAGAGACGGGCCTGATCTCATGTCTGACTGAGGGCGAGTTGAAGCCATCCATTGTTGGGTGAGTAGAAGCAGCATGTCCAAGGTGAAGTGACTTGGTTTGAAACTAAATTGGTGATCTGAGATGAGACTTGGAGAAAAGGAATGATTTCATATCAACTGTGATGATGCATTCCATGACATTGCTGATGATGGGAAGTAAGCTGATCGGTCTGTAGTTGAGGGCATCACTTTTTGCACCTTTTTATGTAATGCAGTGATGTCGATGAATTTCAAAGAACGTGGAAGATCACAGAGCGCAAATGACAAGGGGAAAAGGGCAGAGAGAGGATGTACAAGAGCAGCAGAGCAGGTTTTGAGGACACGTGAGCCGATACGTCCGGTTCACCAGCAAAGTCAGAGTCCAGGATTGAAAGAACCTTTTCCACATTCTCAGGCATGAAAGACACAGAGTCCAAAAGCAGTTGGGTACGACTGGGAAGGGTGGTTGCTGAGAGTGAGGGGTTGGCAACACAATATTTGGAATCAAACACAGAAATGAGGCATTCGGCCTTCTCACGAGCGGAGTCTGCTGTGGTGCCATTTGAAGAGAGGAAAAGGATGGAGGGGGAGAATACACCAGAGACAGCCTAAACATGGCACCACCGGGTTTTAGAGGACGGAGACAAGTTTGAAAGTTCATTCTTGAGGTTGAACAGATGTTGTTTTCTGGCTCTCCTGAGAGTGTAGACACACTTGTTGCGGGTGTTTTGGAATGCACTCAGATTTCTTCGGTTGGACTTGCCTTCCAAGAAGAGAATGCAAGTTGTTTCAGAGCAATTGCGTCACCACAGGATTCAGTGTACCATGGGTGGGTGGGAAGAAGGGTTGGATAATTGAAGATGAGACAGGAGTAATTTGTGCATGAGAAAGAGCAGGATTCTATGGAAGAATTCCCAGGTTGAGTTCACATCAGGGGCAGTAGATATGGGAGTCCAGTCCTGAAGAGAGATGGCTGCCTGCAGTCCTTGCCAATCTGCCTGAATGAAACATCAGACTCGCCAGCATTGAGACAGCTCTCTGAGAATAGTGAGACAGACATCGACTTTCACAAGCCCCTTGATCGGATGAACCAATTCTCGCAGAGGAAGAGCAGGAGCCATTTGTGGGAAAGTTAATCACCACCAAGTCCAGAAGGGAGGATTTTCCATTGGGAGAAACCCGAGTTGGAAAGTTCACAGATTGAATCAGTCCCGTGGAGTCACAGAAGTCCTTTGCTGAAGTGCCTCTGGCTGGTGAGATAGGGACCAACACCAAGCCAATTAGCATGGTGACAATTTTAATCACCAAATATGAGGAAGAGAGTTGGGATGAGTGGTTAAAAGTTTGTCCATGTTGTCTGAGAGAGATGTAGATGGAGTTGCCACTGTGAGGACGGTGGTGTAACACCGACAAATAAGAGGTGAGAGTGGAGGGGAAGTCACAGTCAGAGGTTGGTACTCCTGGAGGTTGGGAGGTGTAAGTTCAGTTCAGGGGCAGTGGGAAATTGAGTTATTGATGTAAAGTGCAACTCCACCACTGGGCCGTGGTTCAGTCCTATCAAATCGGAGGAGAGAATAACTGGGGAGAGACACAAAGGAGTTGGGACATTCTGTGGGAGGAAGGATTGTGTTAAACAGATGATGTCTGGTTTATCGGCAGCGACCTGGATGGAGAGATCCCTGAGGTTGGAGCTAGGGGCACGAGGCATTGGGATGGTGCAGGATGAGCGAGGGAGGCTTTGCGGAAGCAAGGCGAGGCTTTGGGGGAGTGAGGTGAGGGGGGAAGTTTGAGTGTGTGGTGTGTGGGGGAATATTTGAGTGTGTGATGCATTGATCTATAAAGGCGTTCTCGTCTGTGAATTGAAGCGATTTGTCAAGGAAAGACTTGGAACGATAGAATATGCAGTCTGCAGATGGGTGGCGGAGGCCAGGTATTAGCAGAAGGACAAACTTAGAATGGCATTGTCTAGCAAGGATTTAACTATTCACGTTTCACTCTCCAATTACTTCTGTCCGTGATAATATGACACTACATATAAACAGTTGCGTTAGCAAAATGGATACAAGATGACTTGGGAAGAGACGCCTTTGATCAACCATAAAGACAAATGAATCAGTTTTATTGTTTTTTATTTGGCCCGACTGATGAGGGTTCCATCCAATACTCCATAGAGTTGTGCAAAATTGCCTACTCTTTTTTAATGATTCTCTGAGTTTTCTGTTCCTGTAAAGATATGAAATAGCTCAAGGTAAACAGGAACAATTTAACTCATGCAATTGTTAGATACACCTCCAAGAATTTCCCATGATTGCAAGTAGTGTCAACTACACATAGCTGACACCAAACAGGGAACATGGCCAGGGTATTCGCACACAATTGTCTACTTTTTTTTTTGAATGATACTGTGGTGTATTTAACATCTATCTACAACCTATATGCAAGCCTTTTTAAAGGCCAAGGCTCATGGAGGACTTGGCTTTCCATCTCCATCCGAAAAGCGCACTCCGCGATGCACGAATGTGACTACATTTTCTTAACCTTGCTAATAAGGTCGCAATCATAAATCCAGAGGCTTTTAGTAGCAAGCCTCTGTTTGACGAGAGGAGGGATAATGGGCCAAATGGCCTTGTCGTGTGATCAAGTTCCTTGTATATCCTTATTTAAAGCTTTAGTGTGGACACAAACTTACATTTGCATATTCAATTTAACTAGATAACAATGAGTATCAACAAGCACGACTTAAAGCAAGAGGTTAACCGCAAAACAACTTGCTCACAATTTATCGGGCAGAACAATGTACAGCAGGAATATATTTTGGGACATGGACAGAAATCCATGGGAAGGACTCTGGAAACGTGGGACAGAAAACGCATCGTGACTTTTGCAGCTGAGACACAAGGGACGGAACTCGACATGCTCACCCCAAAGTATTTATTGAAAACAAAACTTGTCATCACAATGCCATGAAACGCTGACCAATTACATGTTGTTGCTCGAATTAATGTGAGAAGCATTCAGAAAGAAGAACTGAGTGCAGAAGCAGAGCGAAGAAATGAGAAATTATTTACAAAGCCTGGAGCATGGAGAGAGCGAGATGTCCAGAAGGGCGAAACATGTGACTGGAACAGTTGGCATTGTTGTGAGTGCAGAAACAAGCTCACTCCTCTCGTGTACGTAAGCAGAAAAAAAAATCGAGTAGATTTATGAACTCAACAATGAAGTGTTCTTGTAAACATTCAATATATCCTCCACCCATATTTGTGGACTTGGGATCACCGATCAAATTTACAAAAAAAAAAATGCCTTCTTCCATTACCTCAGTTTTATTCCTCCAAAACGGCTCTGTCCGAAGCATTTCTCAGTTAGTTGTAATCTCCTTTTGTGGGTTTTAGAAGGTGGAATGTAGTCCTCCCAGGACCCAAAGTATCCCCCACAAAATGAACTTTTTTTTAAAGGATAACGTGGTTTTGAGGACGAAGTTGTGATACATTGCTTTTCTCAAATCACTGGACGAGACCAGACAACTTAAAACAATCAGAAACTGTGGCCACTGCCTTGGTAATCATCAACCAATTATAATTGGTTAGTGGTTAAAAGGGGCAGGTAAAAGATAAGGTAAGATAAGGTTTAGGGATAGGTAAAAGATAAGGTTTAGGGAAAGGTAAAAGATAAGATAAGACAGGGTTTAGGGAAAGGTAAAAGATAAGGTAAGACAGGGTTCAGGGAAAGGTAAAAGATAAGGTAAGACAGGGTTTAGGGAAAGGTAAAAGATAAGGTAAGACAGGATTTAAGGATAGGTAAAAGATAAGATTTAGGGAAAGGTAAAAGATAAGGTTTACGGAAAGGTAAAAGATAAGGTAAGACAGGATTTAAGGATAGGTAAAAGATAAGATTTAGGGAAAGGTAAAAGATAAGGTAAGACAGGGTTTAGGGAAAGGTAAAAGACAAGGTAAGACAGGGTTTAGGGATAGGTAAAAGATAAGATAAGATAGGGTTTAGGGAAAGGTAAAAGATAAGGTAAGACAGGGTTTAGGGAAAGGTAAAAGATAAGGTAAGACAGGGTTTAGGGAGAGGTAAAAGATAAGATAGGGTTTAGGGAAAGGTAAAAGATAAGGCAAGACAGGGTTGAGGGAAAGGTAAAAGATAAGGTAAGACAGGGTTTAGGGATAGGTAAAAGATAAGATAAGATCGGGTTTAGGGAAAGGTAAAAGATAAGGTAACACAGGGTTTAGGGATAGGTAAAAGACAAGCTAAGACAGGGTTTAGGGAAAGGTAAAAGATAAGGTAAGACAGGGTTTAGGGAAAGGTAAATGATAAGGTAAGATAAGGTTTAGGGAAAGGAAGATAAGACAGGGTTTAGGGAAAGGTAAAAGATAAGGTAAGACAAGGTTTAGGGAAAGGTAAAAGATAAGGTAAGACAGGGTTTCGGGAAAGGTAAAAGATAAGGTATAGGGAAAGGTAAAAGATAAGGTAAGACAGGGTTTAGGGATAGGTAAAAGATAAGGTTTAGGGAAAGGTAAAACATAAGGTAAGACAGGGATTAGGGATAGGTAAAAGATAAGATAAGATAGGGTTTAGGGAAAGGTAAAAGATAAGGTAAGACAGGGTTTCGGGATAGGTAAAAGATAAGATAAGATAGGGTTTGGGGAAAGGTAAAAGACAAGGTAAGACAGGGTTTAGGGATAGGTAAAAGATAAGATAGGGTTTAGGGAAAGGTAAAAGATAAGGTAAGACAGGGTTTAGGGATAGGTAAAAGATAAGATAAGACAGGGTTTCGGGAAAGGTAAAAGAAAAGGTAAGACAGGGTTTAGGGAAAGGTAAAAGATAAGGTAAGATAGGGTTTAGGGATGGGTAAATGATAAGGTAAGACAGGGTTTAGGGAAAGGTAAAAGATAAGGTAAGACAGGGTTTAGGGAAAGGTAAAAGATAAGGTAACACAGGGTTTAGGGAAAGGTAAAAGAAAAGGTAAGACAGGGTTTAGGGAAAGGTAAAAGATAAGGTAAGATAGGGTTTAGGGATGGGTAAATGATAAGGTAAGACAGGGTTTAGGGAAAGGTAAAAGATAAGGTAACACAGGGTTTAGGGAAAGGTAAAAGAAAAGGTAAGACAGGGTTTAGGGAAAGGTAAAAGATAAGGTAAGATAGGGTTTAGGGATGGGTAAATGATAAGGTAAGACAGGGTTTAGGGAAAGGTAAAAGATAAGGTAAGACAGGGTTTAGGGAAAGGTAAAAGATAAGGTAACACAGGGTTTAGGGAAAGGTAAAAGAAAAGGTAAGACAGGGTTTAGGGAAAGGTAAAAGATAAGGTAAGATAGGGTTTAGGGATGGGTAAATGATAAGGTAAGACAGGGTTTAGGGAAAGGTAAAAGATAAGGTAACACAGGGTTTAGGGAAAGGTAAAAGAAAAGGTAAGACAGGGTTTAGGGAAAGGTAAAAGATAAGGTAAGATAGGGTTTAGGGATGGGTAAATGATAAGGTAAGACAGGGTTTAGGGAAAGGTAAAAGATAAGGTAAGACAGGGTTTAGGGATAGGTAAAAGATAAGATAAGACAGGGTTTAGGGAAAGGTAAAAGATCAGGTAAGATAAGGTTTAGGGAAAGGTAAAAGATAAGGTTAGATAGGGTTTAGGGATAGGTAAAAGATAAGGTAAGACAGGGTTTAGGGAAAGGTAAAAGATAAGGTAAGATAAGGTTTAGGGAAAGATAAAATAACCAGATCGATCGAAAACACTTGGGATGATTACACAGTACGAGGCGGTATTTTTAGTCATTCCTTTTGTCGAGCAACACCATGTGCAAGCCAGGCAGGGGAAACATCCAGAAGAAATTAAAAATGTAAAAGTCTCAATCACAATGTCCAATGAAGTGAACCAGGACCAGAAAACGAAGGATCTTTTATAACACATTGTCGTCGTTTTTTGAAAGCTCCTTCCACATACCATTATATTTGTTTTACATTCCATATTATAATTCGCCAAGTGTCTGTTTGTGTGTGCTTGCAGAGTCGCTCCAAGTCCAGCTTCTTCTTCCTCCCATCTCTGACAGGCTCCTTATAAAAATAAAAAACGGATATTAATAATAAATAAACCAATGTTTATTGCGAAAATGTCGTTGTGGCCGAGTGGTTAACGTCGTTGACTCGAAAGCTAGCCAATGTGGTTCGATCCTAGACAAACCCAAGTTCTAAATTTTTCTTTTTGGGTGTGAAAAAGTATTGAACACACCTGGACACAGCTCTTTCAATATAAATAAGAGTTGCCGATGCATTCGTCAAATTTGAACGAGATCTGTACATAAAGGGGTACGTAAATGGAATTCCCCATTGTCATATCGGCGGTGTCAACTTTTTGGGTACGTTCACACGTTGGCAGGTGAATGGAATTTTTCAATTTTTCATTGGTCGAGGAGGTTGGAAAATATTTGGCAGAATGCATAGTTTTAGGGTGTTCCAGAATCAGTATATTGACAACAACCATCAACAACAGAGAAAATGCATTATGTAAGATGAACAACATAAGCAACATAGCACGCATTATTCCTTCCACAGAGCAACGTGCCATAACTGAAGCCAGCAGGGAAATAAGCCAAGTGTGAACAAAGGGTACAAGTTTGTACCCAGACTCTGGTGCTCCAAGATGGACTGACTCAGGCACTGCAGCCAGCGCAAGAAGAGACCAATAAAACCACCAAGCTGCCCCGAAGTCGGCCCATGGGGGTTCAGTTCCGTCTTCATGGCGAGTCCCATGAGGCTGATAACTGCTGGTGAAGCAACCAATAGCAGGGCAATGCTGGCAGTCCTGAGCAACAGGGAGCAAGGGACGGATGTAAGCACAGAGAGGAAACATCATGTAGCACTTTCACAATGGCCCGAGCGAAAATGACAATCCGCAGAGTTTACAGCTTAATTTGTAAACTAAACTTGGACTTTCCTTGACATTTATTAAAAAGAATATTTATGATCAATCAGCCTTTTCTACAGTTGTCTAAACTCAGAGCACAATGCCCTCTCATAGTACCCCAAAACCTTCTATGATCTTCAGCACTGCTTCCAATTTGCTTGTCGCACCACGTGCACCTGAGTACATACCTCCGCCACGCAATGCCTCATCCAGTATAACATATTGGGCCCAATATATATTTGAGATATCATGCTATAAATCGCTTTTGGCCCTATCTCTCAATGGTGAAGAATCACTTTTAAGATTAAAAAAACTAGAGTATCTCGATCTGGATTCACATCTTCACAAAAATCGAATCACTTCATGCTTGTCACACATCCAAACGTGTCCACCAGGTTTCGTCCAAATCCGTCTGCAACTTTTTGAGATATCGTGCGATATATCATTTTAGCCCCATCTCTCAATGGTGAAGAATCACTTTAAATATTCAAGGAGTCGGATCAAGGTCCGGATCTTCATCAAAATCTAATCAGTTCGTCCTTGTCACACACCCAACCTGTGCACAAAATTTCATCCGAATCCGTTAACAACTTTTTGAGATATCCTGTACACAGACAAACAAACAACCAAACAAGCCGGTAGGCGGCGATGGGTCGCCGAGCATGGAAACTATAAGATATAGAGCAAAATGGATGTCATATAGCGGATAGGGAATCACCTTAAGATTATGCATATCAAATCTCATCCAGTTCCATCTACCGATAACTACTCGGTATCCATTTGAATGAAAAGTACTAAAATGCGGTTTGAAATCGGAAATCCCCAAAGTTCGAGTGGGTGCTGTGGGTGAACAAAGATCTAAATCGAAAATCCGGCTCGATCGTTTGTGCACAATGTATTCCAGACGATTAGTGTGAATTTTCATGACCATCCGACCATAACCCTCGGAGGAGTAGCATTTGGCGCGAAGGCACCTCCAGCTCTCGCATATTATTGATTTTTGCACTAAATGACCTTTAACCCCTGATCGAAGTGAAATCGGTCAATATGTCCTGAGGCAAAGTTGTAGTACTCATTGACTACCATGAACCTGCAAAGTTTCATTCGTATTGATGCACTCACCTGGTCGCTAGGGGGCCTTCAATTTTCGCCAATTTTCGCGCATACCCTAATTGTAGTGGGCGCTGCGGGTAAAGTATTCCATATATCACAAAAACCGGAATATATTTGATAGAGCATCACCTGTAGATCATTCGTGCCAAATTGCATAACCCTACGTGGGATAATGGCTTTCGGAATCGATTTCGTGTGAACGGTACCGATTTTGAAGGTTTTTCGGTTGTTGCGAGGGAAACAAAGCGTCCTAAGCAACCATCAATTTCCAAAGCACTAGGTCATAAGATGTACCTACCACACGAGTTTGGTCAAAATCGGCCCACGTTTACTACAAATTATGCTGATGACGAACAAACAAACATCCAAACAAACATCCAAACACAGACAGAATTACTGACAATAAGGGTCACCTATTTTGACGACCCAACAGACAGACAGGGGTGCAAACATAACCTCCTTCACCTTCGGTGGTGGAGGTGAAAATGCATTATTACCCAGAAAAACAAAAATTGCATCATCACTGACTGAGCATCCTCCGTTGTAGAACGTCCTTCCTTGGCACACCTGAATTCCTATTGGGTAGTCGATCTCGTCGAAAAAAAAAAATTCGAATTTTTTTTTTGATTTTTTTTTTCTTCTACCCATATTATCAGTATTTCCATCGATATATTTGTCTGTCCCTCTGTTCGGTCCAGTGCTCCGTTAATACAATGGCGATTTCGATGAAACTTGGTTGGTAGGTTCATACCATGACCGAGTTGTGTGCAAATGAGAACCGTTGCTATGGACACCACCGTTGCCTAGCAACGGGACTTTGAAATTTTCCAAAAAAATCATTAAAAAATTAATTTTTTCGAAAATCAAAAATCGGGCCATGAGCGACTGTGGGCAGTACATTCAGCCATATTGTCAAGAATTTCCAGCCGGATCCTATGAAAACTGTCAGAGAAGATAGACTTTGAATGAACACTCGTCGAAAACAATAAAAACACGAAGTTCGTTATATCTCGGAGACCATGAGTCAGATATACATGAAACTGGTATGGTAGGTTCATGGTATGTCCTAGTTATGTGTGAGAAAGAACCGTTGCTACGGACCCCTCCGTTGCCTAGCAACGGCTGAAAAAAAAAACTCTAAATGTGGGGGTATTTTAACGAAAAAACAATCTGCAGCATTAACCCTTGAAGCTCGAATCATGAATTTTCTTGTGCTTAATCCTCAGGTCATTCCCCATCGAACGGGCCCATCGCATCAGGTTCTATTGGGAAGTCGACTACCCATGTCCGCCTTCCGGCTTGTCCACCTACAAGGCTCTTATCCACAGCTTGATGGAGTACTGCTCTCCCCTCTGGGCTGGCTGCCCTGCCTTACATCTTGCTCAGCTTGAAGACGTGGAAACCCCAAGGTCTTAGCTTTATCATGGGAAATTCCAATGATCTCGGAGTGATGGGCCTGCCATTTTGCCATCGCAGACAGGTTGGTGGTCTCTGTGTCTTCTTAGTTCCACTTGCTGTCTGGTCTTGCATTGTCCCTCCCAGGTACTTGCAGGGAACTCATGGTGCACCAGCAACCCCCTTAAAATTAACCTCCCAAAATCTAGAATCACTGCTCACCTCCACGCATTTGTCCCTCTTTTTTCCCCACCTGTGGAATCGGCTTCCACATCCACTTCGATCTCAATCTTCCCTCGAGGTCTTCAAGACAGCTGCTCACCACCATCTCAGATAATCCCCCATCCAAAAAAATCATGATCTTTTCTATCCCTATTAACCCTCCCCAAGCTCAACGCTTCACAAATTTCCAGTTTTTTTAATTTTTTTTTTTTCCTGAGAGTTGCTTCTGTATCCATCTTGTCCACCCCATGCATCCTCCTCTACCCCACTTTTTCCACACTTCCCTTATTTCTCAGTCTCCCTCTATTTTTATCCTTCAACCCCACTGTTGGTTTTACCCTTTCCCCTGTTCTTTTTCTTCAGTTGCGTCCTGATCTCTTCAATGTTCTCACTCTCACACAAGCCTGGATTATGTATAAAAAAAAAGAAAAAGAAAATCAATAGTTTCCTTAAACATTTTGTTGGCCACTCTTCTTTACAAAACTGTCTTAACAGGGACTGCACCAATATTTATAACATTTTAAACTCACCTGGACTTTCGTTTCGTCCAAATATTTGACGTCTGGTGAGCTGATGCGATAGAGCAGTGACTATAGGTGAATGAATCAGCCAGTAAGTCAGTCAGTCAGTCAGTCAGTCAGTCTGTACCATACTTCAGTTATTATCGCTTGAACCAAACACACGATTTTGATGAAACATGGCCACAGGCTCAATATCTGTTGCCTAAAGAAGGTGAACTGACCGCATGAAAATTTATGCTCATTAATGGGGAATATGGGGGGGGGAAGGTTTGACCCCCCCTCCCCCCAAAAAATAGGTATTTGCTCTCTTCTCCGAAACTATACACATGACTTCGATGAAACGTGACCACAACCTTTATCACCCTTGATTTACCAAAGTTTGTTCACGGCATAAAAAATCCCATCAGCTCTCGGGGCTCTGCAGGGGGTTTGACCCCCCCCCTTCCCGACCCACAAAATAGGTGTTTGTTCTCTTCCCTGAAACTACACACGCGATTTCAATGATACTTGATCACAACCTTCATCACTCGTGATGTACCAAAGTTTGCTCATGGCATTAAAAAAAAACATCTAAAAAATAAAAAATAAAAATCAGGGTCTAAGGGGGTCTGTGGGGGGTTTGAGTGACTGTTACTCCTGATCGAGTTGAGCTTCGGGTCTCACGGTCCTATTATTATTATTTTGGGGCTGACAGGTTTGCTCTGATGTTACACAATAGTATTTATCTCTCGAGGCTGGATTTGATTGCCAACTCTGAACTGTTTACAAACTGCCATCCTGGAGCTTCAAAGGCATGGGTGTTTAATCAACGAGTACCATCGAGCTTCAGAGGGGATATTCAGCCAGCCGTCCCCTCCACCAGCGTTCCCTTGTGGATGGTTAGAGATCTCATGCTACCTTTCTTAGACAATCTGGTTGTGCGCCACAAGACCCCATTTTAATTAAATAAATACAATCAGTTGGACAATGTCAATGCCAACAAATCGATGCAGAAAAATGGGAAAGCAGTGGCTTTCTTTCCCATCTCTTTTTTCCATGTGGCCGACAGGATGGCCCAGAGGTATCACACTACCCTCTGAGCAGTCTATCCCGGGATCGAATATCAACCGAGCTATAAACTATCATCCTGGTGTTTCACAGGCAGGGCGAGACATCAGTGTGTGTGCCGTCCGTCGGATGGATGTAAAATTGAGTGTCCCATTTGCCGGCATTAGTTGGTGGACGTTAAGGATCCCACGATGTCCGCAAATAAGTGAGTTATCGCCGGTCGCCTCAACAAATCGTAAATTCCTGCCATAAACTACAGGGGGCACCGCATCAGCGACACATCTGTGCCCGAGCACCAATAGTCACATTTGCTCCCGAGATGCCCTTTCCCCCAATAAATGAATTCGCTAGTTCGTGTAGTGCTCGCAAACATGATACAGTGTGGGCGGCTTACTTGTGTGAGGGCTGCGAGACAACAGCAGCAGGAACAGTAGGAATGGCCAGCATAAAGGCGAGTGGAAAGTTGAGCAAATCCAGTGCCAAGAGCAGCATGCCGAGTTCCAGAAGAGCAAACAGTTTGAGCCAAATCCAGCCTTGGGGGGTGCTGCCACTGAAAAAAAGAAAAGAAAAAGAAAGAAGTGAAAACAAAACAAGGCCTGCTGAACTACGAACTCCAAAGTACAATATTATAGTTTCTTGAACGAAAGTGCAGGCAAGCATCATAATAAGTGGGAGTTTTGGGGGTTATTGCCCCCAACAGTGATGTCCGAGCTCCTAAAAGGCTCGTGCTGCACAATAAACTGGGAGTAGACATCGATGTACTTAATGTTTTTGTTTTGAATACCAAGTCGAGGCTCATGTAAGAGCTAATACACAGAAACATATAACAAGGCAGGAGACAAGAGGGGTGGGAAAGGGAAGCACAAAATAGTGGGGAACAAAGACAATAGGATGTCTGTTAAAGGGAGAGGGATGGGGCGGGGTAAACGGGGTAAACAAGATGGTACTACAGGGACTTTCAGGAAGGAAACAGGGAATATGAAGGAGGTGAGTTTGGGGTGGATTAACGGGGGAAGTAAAGATCAAGATTTTGGATGGAGGAAGACATGAGATTGTGGTGAACAGCTGTTTTGAAGACCTGGAGGGGGTTGTGGAATTGAAGAGAGTGTGGGAGTTTGTTCCAGAGGCAGAAATACAAGAGTGAAGGTGAGCAGTAGTTCTTGATTTTGGTAGTTTCGCCAGAAGAGGGTTTTTGGCGGACCTTGAGCACCTTGAGCAAATATAGGGGGGGACAGATTACAGACAGAGCAGGGGGCGGGGGGGGAGGCAAGGCCGGAGAGGAGGCGGAAGAAGACAGAAAGAACATCGACCTGCCTCTGGTGAGAGAATGAGAGACTCAAAGACTCAGCTTCATCGTGGGAGATACCATCGATCCTAAAAGCCTTGGTTTCCACAGCGTGAAGTCGAGCTTGGTGTGAGGCAAGAGCACCACCTCGGGGAGGAGGAGGGGGAGGGGGGGAGGAGTACTCCATCAGACTGTGGATGAAAGCTATATAAATGGCTCAAAGCTCAGGTGTGCCAAGGAAGGACATTGCATGACGGCGGATGCCCAGTCGGCGACTGGCTTTTGAAGCCAGTTTGAAATGTGGCTTTCCCAGGAAAGATCATGGCAGATAGTGAGACCCAAAAGCTTGAATGAAAGGACTTCTTCAAGGGATTTTAAGAAAGTAGATGGGGGTGGGTGGTTCCAGATGGTCCCTTAGGAGAGACATAGTGAGTGTGAGATTTGTCAGGATTGAAAGACATATTCCAAGTCTTTGACCAGATTGTGATTTTATCCAGATCTACAGAGAGTGAAGAGGCTGCTGCCTGCCAATCAGAGGGATGTGAGATCGTACGGCAGAGGGTGGAGTCATCAGCAAAGGGAGAAAGAGGATTTTCCACGGAATCTGAGGGATCATTGATGAAAACCAGAAAAAGAACAGGGCCCAGAACGCTGCCTTGAGGAACTCCAGCCTGGACAGGAAGAGGGGATGAGAGAACTCCATTTAAGGCCACACGTTGGTTGCGGCAGGAGAGGAAGTCTGCGAGCCATGAGTGGAGATAGCATTGGATACCATAGGAAGAGAGTTTGGTGAGTAGGGCGGGATGTCAGAACATATCGAAAGCACGCGATATGTCGAGGGATATGGCTCTGATCTCATGTTTGGCATTGCGGACCTCCATCCATTTTTCAGATAGCAGGAGCCGCAAGTCAAGGGTAGAGTGACCTGGTCGAAATCCAAATTGATAATCAGAAATCAGGCCAATTGGAGGAGAGGAAGGATTTAATGTCAGAAGCGATGATGGATTCCATAACCTTGCTGATGATTAGGAGAAGGCTGATTGTTCTGTAGTTGCAGGGATCTGTTTTTGCACCTTTTTATGCAGAGTGATAATGTTTGCTGATTTCCAAGCAGATAGCAGATGACCTTGAGCAAATGAGAGGGTGAATAGAACAGAGAGAGGGTGAACAAGAGCAGAGGAGCAGGTTTTTATGACACTTGGGCTGATGCCAACTGGACCGGTTGCAGAATCCGAGTCGAGGTTTGACAGCAAGCTCTCCACCTTGTCAGGAGAAAAGGACACAGAGTCCAGGGACAGCTGGGTAGGACAGGGTAAGGTGGGTACAGAAAGCGATGTGTTTCGGACACAAGATTTAGATGCAAACACATAGTTTAGGCATTCAGCCTTTTCACAGCTGTGTCGCCATTTGAGGTAAGAGAAGGGATGGAGTGGGAACATACACCAGAAACAGACTTATCTTGGTGCCAACAGGATTTGGAGGAGGGAGACAGGTTTGATAGATCAGACTTGAGATGAGGAAGATGTTGTTTCCTGGCTCTCCTGAGTGTAGACACACACTTGTTCCGAGTTTTGTGGAAGGAACTGAGATTGCCTTCAGTAGGATTAGCCTTCCATGGGGTGAAAGGCAAGTTGTTTTACGACAACTGCCTTGCCATAAGCTTCAATGTACCATGGGCGGGAGGAAGAGTAGGACAACTGAAGATGAGATGGGATAAATCTGTGCATGAGAGAGAGCAAGTTTCTTTGTAAGAATTCCCAGGATGAGTTGATGTCAGAGAAAGTGCAAATGGGAGACCAGTCGAGACCTTTGATGGCTGCTTGAAGACCCTGCCAGTCGGCCTGAGTGAAATGCCAGACTTGTCGGCGCTGAGGTCGTTCTCTAATTGTAGCCAGAGAGATGTCCATTTTGACAAGCATATGGTCAGATGAACTGATTGGCGTCGAAGAACAACAGCAAATATTTTCTGGGAAATTGGTAAAAATCAAATCCAGAAGAGATGGAGTACTGTTGGCTGAGATCCGGGTCAGGAAGTTGACAGATTGAGTCAGTCCCATTTAGTTGCAGAAGTCCTTTGCAGGTGAGAGAGGTACCCACCACACCCAGCTAACTGGGCTGATGTCAATTGAAGTCACCACATATGAGGAAGAAAAAGTTATATGAGTGGTGAGAAGTTGGTCCATGTTTTAGGATAGTGAGATGTACATGGAGTTATCACTGTTTGGTGGAAGGTACAACATACAGTTAAACAAGAGGTGAGAGCGGAGGGAAGCCGTTGCCAGAGGTATTCCTGGTGGTGTGGAGGAGTGAGGGCAGTGCATGGAGAGTGAGGAATGGAGGTTTTTATAAAGAGAGCAACTCTGCCACGAGGACAAGGCTTAGGTCTATCATACCAGAGGAGCGAGTAACTAGGGATAGAAACTAAGGAATCCGAGATGTTTCTTGAAGGAGGAAAGTTTCTATTCAGCAGACGATCTGGTTTATCAGCGGCAACCTGTATGGAGAGATCAGTCAGGTTAGAGCGAAGGCCCCAGAATATTTGAGGTCAACACTGTTAAAGCCCCTGTCACACCTTGACGATTTAGCCAGCGTATGGCAACGTATCAAAATTTATCTAAAACGCTGGCGTACGCTGAACTATTGATTTCTTTTTTTCAGTTTTTGGCATATAATAGTGTATTCATAACGAGTTGGACGTATGCGTAACATACACAAAACGTTTCGATAACTTATAGATAACTTAAGCCACTGTCATAGCCTGGTGTTGGCGCAGTGGTTGGGGCAGCAGCTTGGGATCCAAAAGGTCCTCAGTTCAAGCCCCGTTGGGCCACTGAATTAATACACCAGGGGGTTGACTCAACCTGTCATCCTTCCGAGGTCGGCGAAGTGAGTACCAGTCTACTGGGCCGGTGTATACCCCGGTTAAAATAGGTTTACCATATCCCTGTGTCGTAAGAGGTGACCAGGGTTGCGTCAGGAAGGGCATCCGGCATAAAACATGTGCCAAATCACTATGCGGATCATACGGATGATCCGCTGTGGCGACCCCTAACGGGAGCAGCCGAAAGAAGAAGAAGAACTTAAGCCGCTGTCACACCTTGACGTTTTAGCCAGCGTGTGCCGACATATGAAAAATTTGGCGAATACGCTGGCACACGTCAAATACGTTATGGGTAAGTTTTGTATACGTTAAGAGCACGCTGAAGCACGCTGGCATACGTCGTAGTACGCCGAGCTCGTCGACAAATTTTGTGCATGCACAAAAGTAAGGGGGAGGGAGAGGCATCAAATGAGATTGACAATTTTCAATCTTTTAGCATTAAGAAGTGCATCGTGTTTATTTCTTACGATGCAAGGCTTAACCAGAGTTTCTCCCGTCGGTTTAAAAACCAATTTATTTCGAAGAAACAAGGAACTCTTCCAAGTAATGGCTTCATGGCACTTGCTGATGAGTGTTTGCACATTTCGAGTGCAAATCAAGCTTTAAGGGCAATAGTTCAAAAAGCCACAAGAAGACCAAAGTTGCATCGCTGTGGACATATTTCACCCTTATTTGGAGCTTATCAGTGCAGCGCAATGCTTAAAATCGTCTGATTGGGCTGAACTTCCTTTCGGAATTTATGAATGGTAAGACAGCCAACCTATGTAAGGGACAAATCATGTCCCATTACAGCCATTGCTGCATGATTTGTAACCAGAAGCGTTGTCTTTCACACGAGCGCATTATCTGTTGCCATGAGACTTGATTAATGTGGCGAGGAACTCCCGAGGGGTTGTAGTGTGCCGCAATGTGACGGTGACATCACCGTGTATCTGTAGGTGAGAAAATGCATTAAAATCGCCGTTATTCCCAAACAGAAAAACACTGTTCTTCTAACAGTGCTGTGCTAAGGTAATGAGCGTGACAGATGGCGCTTGTTGGTCACAAACTGTGTTCAGCAATGGCTGACTGACACACACACACACACACACACACACACACACACACACACACACACACACACACACACACACACACACACACACACACACACACACACACACACTTTAGGATGGCGACAGTTTTGTTGCCTGTACCGATGAGGAAGTGAGAGGCTGGAAACACCGATGCCCAGAGCGGTAAGTGACACGGCCTCATCCTCTGGGAGGTCAAAGTAGTTGGCCGCACGCTGGTGGGCGACTAGAGGGCCCAGATAAAGTGCAATGCCAAGCCCGTGGGCAATAACAATCGATCCAATCACAGACAGCCATGGGATGGAGGCCTGTAATAACAAAGTGCCAAAGGTTACTCTCGGGTGGAAAGGTAGCAGAATGGATATACAAAACCGACTACTTCTCACAAGCCACCATTGAGACAGATCACCATCAGCAAAAAAAACACTAAAAACTCATGACAATTCGGTTTATCCACTGAAGAAAAAGAGAATTGCAACGCATGAAATTTTAACAACATGTGGGCAGATCTTTCAGTCGCGACCTGCTCAGAAAGTTAGAAGCCGATTCACAATTTATCCAATGAAATGCAAGGAACTTAGACACAGGAGGCCATTTAGCCAATCATGTCTGTGCTTTATCCAAACGCCATCAATTGAATCTCCAACTACTACTACTACTACTACTACTACTACTACTTTAATGGCACCAATTATTCCCACCTTCGTGTGGGGTCAGCTGGGGGATGTTTCTGGCAGAAGTTTTTCATGAACCAGCTGGCCAACCCTTATGTTTGACTGAAGGTGACATTAATTTGGAATTTAGTCAGGGTGCTAGCAATAACTCAGCTACTCTTGGTGAAAAACACACTCGGATCTTTAACGTCCACCAATTAATTCCATCAGGCGGGACACCCAGGTTAACGCCCATTGATGCCTCACCCTGTCTGTGAAACACCAGAATGACAGTTTATAGCTGGGCCGAGATTCGATAGATATCGATTGTACGGTATACATGAAATCGATAAGAAATAATCTCACTGGATTCGAAGCAGCAGCTTCACGCGTTCTCCTTTCCTTCTCTGGGTTGAGTTTGGCCCAAAGTTCGACGGCGTTTGAAAGGTCAAGGAAAAATAGGTACCGTAGTCCCCAAAAGCAAAGGAGTCAATCATTAAACTCATTTACAAGGTACGTTAATTTATAACAATGAAGATCTATATTATAATACCAAGCTTGCACACTGAAAACTCGGCTCGCAGTCACACGATCCCTATGAAACTGCTGTGGCACTTAGCGGACATGCCGACAATGTTTGGGAAGTCTTGGCGTTCCATAGTACCACTTGCATTTTGCACAATGCGTATTTTTGTCATTCCCCGTGTACGGTCTGTCGTCTGCTACAAGCTATGTTGTACTGCTATCCCGTGCGTGTGCACGGGTATCGCTAGTTATGACATATTAGCTGAAATCCGTGAGATATTAAAACTTGGATGCACGCCCGTGGCGCTCCCCGAACCAAAACCTTTGTCAACGAGGTACGGATCATCGGTTTGTGTCGAGCGGTTATTGCACGATGTGCTGATAGATCTTACGCCCAGACACATGCACACACGGGCTTTCCTGATATACGCTGCAGGCCAAGACCTTAGGAGCATCATGATCATGGTGTGATCCAGACGAAAGACAAATTTTTGGCAGGACCTCCTTGGGCTCGTCAAAGAACAAAGCTGGCCTCCAAAGCCAGCTGTAGACTGGGCATCCTCTGTCGATCCAAGTCTTTCCTTGCAAAATCAGAACTATTCAGTCTACAAAGCGTTTGTCCATAGCTCAATGGAGTACTGCTCTCCCCTATGGGCTGGCACCCCAACGCACAAGGTATGTTTCTGTCACATCATACAGTCCGTTTCTTACCCACTCTTCTTCAACATGACTCCCTCTGCTCTCTCAGTACTCCCGACTCTCCCCAACAACTCCAGAATGCACGTGTTCTTCCACAACCCACTTCTGGTTAAACTTCAAAAATCCAGGCTGGCTGCGCACCTCAACTCTTTTTATTCCTCACTTATCCCATCTATAGAACCACAATCCAGAGGCTCTTCTGTCTCACTTTTCCTTCCAGGACTTTAAGCAAGCAGTGTACCACTACCTCACATAATCCCACATCCTGACCCATGATCTTTATTTCCCCCATTGACCCCAACCCTCGCACTTTCTGATTTCAGTGTTTTCTCCCGTTCTCTCTCTTACTTTCCCTGTTCATTTATTTCCTTGTCAGTTGCGCCCAATTGTAACACCCCCCCCCAACCCAACTATCAATTTAATCTTGCTCTTCCATACTAAAAATTAATTTCCCTTTAAAAAAAAACAAACAAACACCTAAATCAGGTTTGGGAAACAGTTCAAAACCATCGATGGTTAAAGAGAACGTCACCATCAAGCCAATGAGACTACAGAAGGAAGCGTAGACAGCAACATGTCGAAGGAGATAGATTTTGGAGTGGGTGCTGATGGCAATGTGAAATACTGCTCTTCAAAAGATGGGTGCTTGCTATTTTTACATCAATTTAAAGCTCAAGGTGGTGCTTGTACACAAATCACCTGCAGGCCAAAGGCGACAGAAATGGGGTGCTTTAACAAGAACCGCAAGGACATTAGCAGATGATGCACAAATATTATGTGGAATTCCAACCTGGGTTTCTTCAATCATGAGCCAGGGGTTTCGACAGGAATACTGGCAGGCCAAGCCAATTTGTCGAAGTGTTTGCAATTACCGACCTAGCGTTCTTGGACGGGAACCACGGACAAAAAGGATATGCAAAGGAAAAGGACGACGAGAATAGCAGCAGCACATGGAGCATAATTTCCAATGGAGACGTAACTTTGCAGAGAAGGCAGCAGGTAGAAGAAGAAGGATTGGTGAAAGCGCTCCAGAAGGTTATTCAGGCTCCGAAAGACACCCTCGAGCAGTCTGCGAAACACAAAGACAAATATGGATAACAAAGGACAAATGTGTCCAAGAGCAGCGTCCTAAAAGTTTTGTCGGCTAAAAAAAACAAAAAAAAACAAACAACAACAACAGCAAAAACAAAAACAACAACAACAACTTCCGATATTTTGTCACGTGCCTTGATTAAGCCAATCGCGAGACCAGTCATAATGTATTTACGTATTTACGATATATCGTGTATTTACGAAATTACAATACGATAAATGGAATAATCTTTAAATAGTAACGTGAACTTTTCGAAACTTTAAAGCAAATGTCCGAATATATTTACAAGTTCATGGTAGACGCTCTCAAAAGGCACCGTCTATGCGAGGATGTGTACATGTGCTCAGTATTTAAGGAGATCCGGATCTTGCATATACAAAAGCAGAGTCCGAGAGGTTAAGGTTTTGTCTTCACAAGAAGAAAAAGAACGCCGAGCTCTCTATGAGCAGCGTTCGCTACGCGAGACGCTGCTAAAAAACAAACAAACAAACAAACAAACAGGCCACAGCTCAATAACGTGCATCAAATTTTGTCGAAGGCCAAACCATCACCAAGATGCTCCACAGCTTCAGAAAGGAAGGATCCAAGTCAAACGCATCGGCGTGATCTTACCGGCCTAGTTTTTCGAGTGAAGCCTTTTCTTGTCGATGACTATTGATGGCTTTGAGTCCCAGAGCTTCGACGCGATGCCTCAGGAACAGACCATGCTCAGAGGCCGGCTTTGTGCTCGCCTGTCCCAGTGCCTGGAGCAACATGATATGCATGGATTGCCACCATGCGTTGTCTTCCTGAGGAGGGAGCTACACAGGAAAAGAGATTCAAAAATCAAAGGATGCTGAAAATTGTTCGGCAAAAAGAAAAGGGCAAAAGTACAAAAGTACAATATTTGCTTTCCACAAATCAGAATACCATCATTATCTGTTAGAAAAACGGAGTTCATCTTCATCTTCCAGGCTCGAGAGTCAAATGAAACTCAAGCACCGGAATATCGAGAGGTGGAACCCAATCCTGACCAACTCTTGCAACCATTTTGGAAAATATTGTTACGGCTGTGGAAATTCGCATTACACCATGAAGGGCCCGTAGGTGAGATATCTTTAAGTACATGTGTAGTTAGCCCCAAACCAGTTGTATAGAGGGAATTTATGTGATTCATCCAGGCTGCAACGCTTTGAGATAGCCGTTTTTCTGTTCTATCTTTATTTTGAACCAACCACATCTCAACCGCCATCACACAACGACCACGCCAGCCATCGTCACCAACTGCAACCACGCTCCAACCCTCGGACAACAACAACAACGCCAACAGCCACGACCTTTACCTTCACAACTCGCTCCCACATCATCCTATCACCGCCATTCCCAAACGGCACCATAACCATCAAACCACCACCGAAAACCCTCCAACACCTTCGCCTCTCTCCTTCTACGGCCATTCCCGCACCACCTGTGAACACTGAGCGTCGGGCTGTCTCGGGCCCATTCGGCGATTGGTGCCGAACGCACTGAGCCGCGAGCGCAAATAGCGGCCTTTCCGAGGGAGAATTCGGATCAAGAACGCTACACGCCCACTTCCCCTCCGTCCAATTAGCAAGTGCGGAGCGGCTTGGCCCCACCTCCAGGCGCGTCTGTGTGAAATCGATATATGCAAATTCTAGGATCAGGGGAGATTCACTCCCCCTTTCCTCCGACCAATGGGCGAGCATGGCTCCGCCCCCGTGGTCATCCTGATCCGGATATTTGCATATTAGCTGCTCCTGCCGGCCTATAAGAAGGCGAGCGCAAGGCGAATGAAGTCAGTCGAGTCGGGTGGAGAGTCAGTCGAGTCGGGTGGAGAGTCAGTCGAGTCGGGTGGAGAGTCAGTCGAGTCGGGTGGCGAAGTGATCGGTGTGTCTTCGAGTTGGGTTCTGGAGTCGGCTGAGAAGAGTTGCGGGAAGAGGCAAAGGAGCTTGGGTCCGAGGCGAGAAGGACGGCGGTCAGCGACGAGGCCGCGGTGTGGGATCGATCGTCGCGAGACCCAAGTCAGCCAGCCATCTCCGTCCCCCAGGGCATCAACAATTCCCCCTTTCCCCCACGCTGAGATAGTGCAAAAAGGGGGCCCCGTTCCCACCCCACTCCAAACGTCGTGCCAACGAAACCCGCCAAGAAGCACGGAGTCGGGGCACAGCCACGCGGCCACATCTGCGGGTCGTCCGCCAACGCGTCACGAGGATGCGGGTAGGACCCCCCCCTCCCCCGGTATCGCGGGCCTGGCCGCTCCTCCAGGTCATGCGCATAATTGGCCTACAGGCCTGTCTGCCCCCTTGTCTATGAGGGTGGCTTCTTTCCTTTGCTTTTGAGTAAATGTGTGTTGGCGCCGTCTGTAAAGTAGAACTGTATAAGTGTTACCGTGTGTGCGCGTAGTCGGTAGTAACTCTGCGTCGTTGTTGCTTTTGTTTGGGTTGATATATGTGCATTTTGACTGTTTGGCTGTACATTTGTGCTTTCCGTGTGCCGGGAAATAAATGTGCTTTGTGTGAACTGTTTTCCCATTTCGCTTCGTCTTTTTTTTATTGACCCTCCATCCTGCTTCACGTAAAGGGTTCGTAGTGGGCTTAATACACCCGGTAATTAATCGGAACCGTCGAGGCCGACGATAACACCGCTCGATTATCATTTTCGCATGGAACGGACCGCTTAAGCGGTTCGTGTCCGGAGTCGACCTGCGGCGAGGTACGATCGCCCGGTTTACCATCCGCGTGGGTACTTAGGTAGGTCGAGTTTGGCGAACAACCCTATCCTACGCGGGTGGCCGATTGGCACGATTGTGGTGAGGTCGAAAGGCCCACCTGTGACTGGCTATAGTTCCCGGAGGGTCACGACTGAATTGTCTGTCCGGTGGGCGATGCGGTTGCGATTCGAGTGACGCGGCCGTCCGCACGCCGGCGGGCGTGAATTCGCAACAATATTATAAAACTCACAACAAATGAATAAGTACCAGCTCCTGCACGGTGCAAAGCACTTTTGCGTGTAAGCACAAGTGATGCACAAGATTGGGCAGGTCGAGGTTCGGCAGCAACCCGTTGGGGCCGTGAAGCTGCAAGTCGATGCTGGTAGCGACGTCACTGCTCAGCTGGAGGGTGATCGCCGCCTGGAGCGCACCGCAGTATCCACCCAGCTCCGAGGAACGCACACCCAGTGCTGGCGGATATCCCGGATAGTGGGAAAGGGTTGGGGAAGATGTAGTGTATTGAAGAGGTGCAGAACAACAACACTAATCAATATTTTATTGGCCTTTCATTTTCACTGTTTATGGCACCAAAAATGAGCAAGTGGAATTATGAACGGGATGACATGTAATACCCCATCCACTAGGAGCGGCACCATACGATACACATTTACATGGAGAGATTTGGAGTAGTTCCCCCACCCAAGGGAGCAGGAATTTTGTCCCCTCTCCCCCCCCACACCCCTCCCCCCAAAAAACCTTCCCGTGCACACCCAAAGAACATCCACCAGTTTTCAATGCATTCTGTTCAGTGGTTGAGGATAGCAGACAAGTCAAACAAACAATTCTCGGATTACAACATGATGCATAGCAAGCAACATGGAACGTTAAACAAATGAAGATGAGATGTAATTTTCACCTTCCAATCATAATCCCCCCCATCTGTGAATCGTAAAGAATCATTTAAAAATCTGGTGCTGCGATCCAATCCTGATCTTCACCAAAATCTAATAATTTCACCCCTGTCACACACCCATCCTGCCACCAAATTTCATCTGAATCTGTAAATAACTTTTTGAGATATCATGCTCACAGACAGACAGACAGACAGACAGACAGACAGACAGACAGACAACCTAGGAATCACTCATAGGAATGACACGTGGCGAAACAGAACGAATCAAACACTGTCACAGTGTATCCTCTTACTGTCAGGGCTGTGAAATAAATAAATAATCAAGCAAACAAGAAATTTGTATGCCAGATAGAATTCAAATTCTTCAATTTCAATTCACACCATCTTCCAATGTTAAAGGATCACTGAAAAAAAAATTCCAGGATCCAGATCCGCATCCTGAGAAAGAAAAAAAATGTGTATTGCTGTCCTTGGCTGGTCACCTGCTGAAGTATTCATTCCCCTCCAAAGTTTTCACATTTTGATTCCGCCTGAGCTTATTTCATGATACTTTTAAATCAAAGTTAATATTTTTGTATATATATATATATATATATATAGTCTTCACAAACTACTTCAAAGATAAAGGTCCCATGACACGCAAAACTTTCCGGTTATTTATACATTAACTTGACCTTCCTAGTGAAGAAATCACCCATGTTTTTTTTTTTTAATAAAAAAATGGGATAATAGAGCAATATTTCGATCATTTCTGGTGCTTTTCACAACTTGCTATGCCCCGCCCCTAAAAAAGTTGACTTCAGCGAATCGCAGCGGTGACGTCACATACAGAAACTCGCACGGAGTAGATTGACTCGAGATCTCTAGAGTCTAGACCAGCGTTTCTCAACCTTTTTACCCTTGTGGAACCCTTGAAATAGTTTTCATGTCTCGGGGAACCCCTGCATAAAAATTATTATATACCATTATTAATATCTAGCTCTTTTATATTTTTATCGTAGTTCACGTGGTAAATATAATCTTTTTTCGGATACCTGGTTTAAGGAAAAAATGACCCCCTTTTTGTCAAATTTATTGGCAATGAAAAAAAAAACATACTGCTCGTTTATGAGACCTCACACCGAGGTTTTAATTCACAAAAAAAAAAAAAAACACACCTCATGTAACTTGATCAACAAAACTTAAACAAATAAAGCTGAAGCAATAAAGGTAAACAGAAGAACTAATCTTGAGAGAGAGAGAGAGAGAGAGACTTCGCGCTAGGAAGCACAGAGAAGATAGATGGACACCGTGCATGCGTCCCGTACTTGAGTCAGTCACACGATACACGAATCCGCCGCGTACAGGACGTCCACTAACCAATGAGGCCGGTTTCACACTGGCGCCATATAGACATCGTTAAATACATTCCCTATGGTTGTTATAGTTGTAAATAATATAACAGGTTGAAGCCTCAATTATAATACCCAAGGAGTTTCCAACAATAGGCCGTACGTGTATAGTAAAATTACGAATATTAAATCAAACAAAAACGACTCAAAAATACATTAGCCTATTTATTAGTGTTTCTCGCGGAACCCCGGTTGAGAAACACTGCCTCTAGACTAGTCTGATAAATCCGTCGTCCGTCCGACTAGTCCGATAAATCTGACGTGCTGTAGATTTCTTTTATTATTCTCTTTTCTTCTTTGTTTTCTACTGGCGCTACATGATGACTGTAGGAATAAAATAAATAAAAATGCAACAGAACGTCAGAACGTCAGAACGTCAGAACAACAGAACGTCAGAACAAATGCAACCGCCCCCGAGGTCATCCTGATCCAAATATTTGCATATTAGCTGCTCCTGTCAGCCTATAAGAAGGCGAGCGCAAGGCGAATGAAGTCAGTTGAGTCGGGTGGCGAAGTCATCGGTGTGGCAGAGAGTTGGGTTCTGCAGTCAGCTGAGGAGAGTGTCATCGAGTTGGGTTCTGGAGTCGGCTGAGAAGAGTTGCGGGAAGAGACAAAGGAGCTCGGGTCCGAGGCGAGAAGGACGGCGGTCGGCGGCGAGGTCGCGGTGTGGGATCGCTCGTCGCGGGACCCAAGCCAGCCAGCCAGCCAGCCATTCTCCTCCCCCAGGGCATCAACAATTCCCCCTTTCCCCCGTGCTGAGATAGTGCAAAAAGGGGCCCCCGTTTCCACCCCACTCCAAACGTCGTGCCAAGGAAACCCACCAAGGAGCACGGAGTTGGGTCACAGCCACGCGGCCACATCTGCGGCTCGCCCACCAACGCGTCACGAGGACGCGGGTAGGACCCCCCCCCCCCCGGTCTCGCGGACCTGGCCGTTCCTCCAGGTCACGCGCACATATTGGCCGACAGGCCTGTCTGACCCTTTGTCTATGAGGGTGGCTTATTTCCTTTGCTTTTGTGTAAATGTGTGTTGGCGCCATCTGCGAAGTAGAACTGCATAAGTGTTGCCGTGTGTGCGCGTAGTCGGTATCAACTCTGCGTCGTTGTTGCTTTTGTTTTGGTTGCTATATGTGCATTTTGTCTGTATGGCTGTATATATATGTGCTTTCAGTGTGCCGGGAAATAAATGTGCTTTGTGTGAACTATTTTCCCATTTCGCTTTGTCTTTTCTTTATTGACCCTCCATCCTGCTTCACGTAAAGGGTTCGTAGTGGGTGCAAAACGCCCGGTAAATAATCTGAACCGTCGAGGTCGACAATAACACCGCTCGGTTATCCCGATAGTACGGAACGGGCCGCCCAAGCTGCTCGTGTCCGGAGTCGACCTGTGGCGAGGTACGATCACCCGGTTTACCATCCACGTGGGTACCTAGGTAGGTCGAGTTTGGCGAACAACCCTATCCTACGCGGGTGGCCGATTGACACGATAGTGAGGTTGAAAGGCCCGTGACTAGCTCCCGGCGTTGTTCCGAGAGGGTCACGACTGAATTGTCCGTCCGGTGGGCGACGTGCCGCGATTCGAGTTACGTGGCCGTCCGCACGCCAGCGGGCGCGAATTCGCAACAATATATGTATGTATATATATATATATATATATATATATATATATATATATATATATACATATATATACATATATACATATATATACATATATATACATATACATATATATATACATATATATATATATATACATATATATATATATATATACATATATATATATATACATATATATATATATATATACATATATATATATATATATATACATATATATATATATATACATATATATATATATATATATATATATACATATATACATATATATACATATACACATACATATATATATATTGTTACGTTTGAGGGGGGGGTATGCATTCAAAGGGTAATTAGGATGTTTAATTAGGTATGCCATGCTGTTCGAGTTTACCAGGATCTCGATGTAATAAGTAGCAATTCAGTGGTGATAAGTTGTCTAGTAAATGTTCATTTCTTCAAGGGGGAAATGATAATTGTCACGTAATTAGATAGGGACACGGGATAGGGTAAGTGTGTCTGTGTAAACCCCTTTTAGTAGTCCCTGGAGGCTGGCCGTGACGTCACAGGACAGTGCAGCGGATGGCTCCGCCCCGTGATCACGATTGGCAGAAGGTGACGGCGGTGGGCCAATAAACGGCTCAATTGGAAGTGACGAGGACAGGAGGATAAAAAGGTTCTGTTCGGGGTCGAAAAGGAAGAGGAAGATCGGGACAAAAAGATCGTGTTTTTTTTGGTGTGGGGGCTGTTGCGCGGGAAGCGTACTTGTTGTTGTGCTGATTCGATCATGTTCTTCATCGTGTCTTGGAGCCTTGCTGAGCCTCGTGCCTCACCTTGGTTGGCTCTGGGGTTCTGCTGACTCGCAGTACGGGGTCGAACGGCGGGCGGACCTGCCTCCCTCTCCTGCTCGCAATTTGGCGCCAGAACTGGTTCCCTGGCGGCTGTGAGCGGACTTGGGCCAGGACCAGGAGGTCGACAGCACCACGGTTTCTCCTGCCCCCCCCCCCCGACGAGAGCAAGGCCAGCTCGTCCGACGCTGATCCAGGGACAGTTGCGTCCACACCACGGTCCAGCCTGACCACCAGAAGTAGCTACGTTGTGTGTGTGTGTGTGTGTGTGTGTGTGTGTGTGTGTGTGTGTGTGTGTGTGTGTGTGTGTGTGTGTGTGTGTGTGTGTGTGTGTGTGTGTGTGTGTGTGTAATTGGCGCCTTAGAGGGTTTGAGAATTGTATATTCATTGGAATTGTCTGTTTTCCCCACGCCCGATCCCACACCATCCCGTCGAATCGCCCCGGATCCCTTTTCTTGCCGAGTCTTGTTATTTCTGGTTAATAATAAAAACAAATAAACATCATCAACTCAGTGAAAAGCGATTCGTGCCACCTTCCTCGTCCCGTTTGCGGTAGAGCGATTAGAACCGCCATGTTTGGGGTTATAAATAAATAAACCGCCTCCATCGTTTCGGCTCATTCTACGTTGGCGGGACTGTTCAAGTCCCGTGGACGTCACAATATAGATATATATATATATATATATATATATATATATATATATATATATATATATATATATATATATATATATATATATATATATATATATATATATATATATATATATATATATATATATATATACATATACATACATATACATATACATATATATACAGTCAGGTCAGGGAACCATTCAATTCCTTACAGGTGAAGATTCTTACTGAAGCTAAGAGAACTACATTTTGAGACATGCATATATATATATATATATATAGGAAAAATTACGCACCCAGACGGGGAATTGAACCCAGGTTCTGTGGTGGACCATACCAGTGCTGTGCCATCTGAGCTATCTGGGTGACCCACCAGCTGAGCAGGCCGTCGCTGCTCCTATGGTTGGCAGCGAGTGTCCCGGATGCAGCGGCGGAAAGAAAGTGTCAATTCTACATGCGGGAGAATTGCGTGCTCAGCTGGTGGGTCACCCAGATAGATCAGATAGCAGAGCACTGGTGTGGTTCACCAGAGGTCCTGGGTTTCATTCCTCATCCGGGTGCGTAATTTTTCACACACACACAATGTTTGTTTGCTTGTTCAATTATAATTGTTGAATCTCATATGTTATGAAATTAACATTAACAGCAATCCTTTAAATTATAATAGGTTTTAAGAATAGCCAATACTGTACAACAGATAAGTAAGATTGTGAGAAACTGACATGAAAAAAACGAGGTGTGTGTGTGTGGTGTGTGGTGTGTGGTGTGTCTGTCTTACGTGCATGGTCTTACATGTCAGGTTGATACCATGGTAAGCCCCCAACCAGGCCTGTATTCCCAAAAGATCATGTTCCGTAACCAGCACTATCAGGTCCTTCGCCCAGTACACCTGCTCTGTGCATACACGGATACATCAGAGAAATAACATTTCATAATTACCAACATAATCCTCAACAAAAAAGGAAAATTTGCACTCATTTGGCAAACTACGGTACCAGGAAGTTTTAAGAAAATCAAGAGTGTTGGAAGCACATATGCGAGCAGTGTATGGGCATGGCCTCGAGACAAGGAAAAAGGAAGTTAGAGGTTGAGTGAAAATGATTTGGTCAGAAAGATCGGTGGTATGAAAAGGGCAGATTGGATTGGGCGAAATAAAAATAGAAAAGAGATTTGCATAAAGAAACACCCAATGAGGGAGTTGGTGAAAAGTAGATCCAACCGAGCTGAGAATTTGGTAAGGATCGTGGAAGATAGGCCGGTATATACTGTGGAGGAGGAAGATGGGTGCTGCGTGGAACAAAGAAACGCAAGGCCAAGGACGTGGCGAAAAGACTTTCAAGAGACTGGGGGTTTACTACAATGAGATAGTGGAAAATTAAGGAAGGAGGAAGAAGAATAAGAAGAAGAAAAAGTGCGATGAGGCTTGAGACTCACTTCGAAAGTGCGCTGCCAAGCTGAGAGCAAGGCCCATGGCTTGGTCATTTGCTTCGGGCAGAAACGGCACGTGCAGCACCAAAGCCTCGGTGCTGGCGGCACGACGTGCTCGCACCACACCCTGCACGTTCGTGCCTCGAACATGCTGTCAGATGGGAAGGGACCAGTGGTTCGGACACCACAATGAGCATGCATTTATGGGGAGTGTGACAAAACTTATATGTGATCACTTTACCTATCATGAGGCATCGCTCGGTGGTCAACAACTCAGTTTTTTCACTCCATAATGATTCTCATTACCTTCGCATTCTGCGAAAGGTTATGTTTTGGTCGGCGTGTATTTATTTATTTGTAATCTTGTGATTCGTATAACTCAAAAAGTATTAAACAGAATTGCATGAAATTTGGTGGGATGATTGGTTATTAGCCAGGAAGCATTCGATTAGATTTTGGGATCGTTCGGGTCAAAGGTCAAGGTCACGAAAAGGTCAAAATCGTCTTTTTACGATAACACGGTCAATTTTTATTCAATTTGCATGCAACTAACGCTAAAATGTTCAGAATTCAACGCCTCATCTTGTGATATGCAATATGACACAATGACCCCCATACTCTTGTTACCGGTTAGGGGTCAAAGGTCAGGGGGTCACGACCTTGAAAAATATGCGGTTTTTGTCATAACGCGGTCAATTCTTGTCCACTTTACATGAACCCAGCACCAAAATGTTCAGAATTTAATGCCCAATCTTGTGACACAATGACGTCATAACACATGTCACCGGTTGGGGTAAAATGTCGGGGGGGGGGGGGTCACGCCCTTGAAAAATATGCGGTTTTCGGCATAACTCAGTCAATTCTTATTCGATTTGCATGAAACCAGCATCAAACGAGATTACTTTCTCTTGTTGAAACGTTGTATTCACCGAGCTTGCGAGTGAAGACTCGCCAAAACGACGTGAGTTGATTGTTGTTTAGTCCATAGCCCCCAAAAGTCGGGGGGGGGGGTCATGACATTATAGATATGTGGTTTGTGTCATAAGACCATTCATATGAAACCAGTTCCCCACACTCATACCAAGAACAAAAAAAAGTAGTGGCGGCGAAGGGATGCGCTCTATGAGTGCCCGTTCTAGTTTCTAACTGAATTTCCTTCTGCTTCTGGTTCTCCATATTTTCCCACGAATCTCTTTTCTCAATATCTCCAAACTGAATCTCCATTAAATATAAACGCTCCGTCCTTCATCTGCACCCCTGAAAAAAAAAAACAAACAAACGCCCATCACTTATTGATAACAGTATCCCACAGGACGGCCCTGACACACTCAGTGTCTCTCCCCAATTAGATACACGCCACGGCGGCGGAGTTGCACTTTAAACCAAAAACTGAATTTCTCACTGCCCCTGAACTGACCTTACACCTCCCAACCCCCAGGAGTACCTCTGGCTGCGACTTCCCCTCAGCTCCCCGCTCTTGTTCATCTGTGTGTTGTACCATGCTCCAAACAATGACAACTCCATTTACAATTCTCTCACAAACAACATGGACAAACTTCTAATCACTCATCACAACTCTCTCTTCCTCATACATGGTTATTTAAATTGTCACCACGCTAATTGGCTGGGTGTTGGTACCTCTCTCACCAGCCATGGCACTTCAGCAAAGGGCTTCTATGACTCCATGGGACTGATTCAATCTGTGAACTTTCCAATCTGGATTTCTCCAAATGGAAGAAATGGAAAAGATTTCTCCAAATAAATTCTGGATTGGGTGACGACTAACTTTCCTGCAAATGTCTCCTGTTTGTCAGCTCCAATTTGTTCATCTGATCATATACTTGTGAAAGTCATCTCTTTGGCCATTCCCAGAGAGCTGCCTCAACTCCGGCGAATCTGGTGTTTCACTCGGGCAGATTGGCAGGTACTGCAAGCAGCCATCTCTCTTCAGAACTGGACTCCCATATCTACTGCCCCGATGTTAACTCAGCCTGGGAATTCTTCCATAGAATCCTGCTCTTTCTCATGCACAGATTACTCCCGTCTCGTCTTCAATTATCCGACCCTTCTTCCCACCCACCCAAGGTACACTGAATCCTGTGGTGACGCAGTTGCTCTGAAACAATTTGCCATCTCTTCCCGGAAGGCAAATCTGACCGAAGGCAATCTCAGTGCATTCCAAAAAGTCTGCAACCAGTGTGTGTCCTCTATCAGGAGAGAGCCAAGAAACAACATCGATCCGACCTAAAGAATGAACTTTCAAACTTCTCTCCCTCTAAAACCTGGCGGCGCTTTGTTAAGTCTTTCTCTGGTGCGTGGTCCCCTTCCATCTCTTCCCTTACTTCAAACGGCACCACAGCCGACTCCGCTTGTGAGAAGGCTGAATGCCTCAATTTTGTGTTTGCTTCCAAATTGGTCTCCAATGCCTCGCCCATCCTTCCTGTGACTACCCAACTACTACTGGATTATCTGTCTTTTGCACCTGAGAAGGTGGAGAAGGTTCTTTCAACCCTTGTCTGATTCTGCAGCTGGACCAGAGGGTATCAGCTCACATGCCCTCAAAAACTGCTGCGCTTACGTAAAAAACGATCCCCTTAACTGCAGTCCTATCAGCTTACTTCCAATCGTCAAGGTCATGGAATCTCCTCATAAATGGTTCGGCAGAAATTCACCAAACTTGGTAGTTATGATCATCACATGGCAATAAAGTACAAGAGTGGTGTTTTTTTTTTGGCCCCATACCCCTGGGGCGGGGTCTAAAGGTTAAATACCAAAAAAAAAAAAATTAAATTACGGACACATTTTAAAACATTTTATAATGAAACTTTGTAGATGCAATCAACATTGGGGGACGCAAGAAATTTAGAAGAACTTTTTGGATTTGACCCTCGGTTCATGCCCCAGAGGGTGGGGACTTAAGGTCACAGGGGTCAAAATGGGAAAAATGTTTTCACTCAAAATTTGATATCGAGTCATTCCTGGTGGAACCTTTTTTTCGCCATCTTTTAGCTTTGCTCGAGGTGGGAAGCGTGGGGATTTGTGATTGCGAGCCATCGACTTCATTCCGGTCTTTTTGCCGATGATACCGGTAAGGCTCTTTGAATCGTGAGCACACCCCTTTGAGCCGAGTCCTTTAGCTCCTGTTAATGTAGCCCAACACGTTATCAATCCTTACGTAGCGTTCGTTTATCTCATCCGGAAATGGCAGGTCCACTGCAAACGTCTGTGTGTGAACCTCCAAACCCAGTGACGTCATGGTCTTGTTCAGCCATTCTACCGGTAATCCTCTGGGGGAGACAAACGAGTGGATCATTTGCTTAAACGTCATCAAAACTCCACGTGATGTTAACACATTATATCATCCTTGAACACGTGTACACACTATCTGGAAGAAAACATGAATTTGCACCTAAATGTTGTGTGCATGTCTGGTGTTGGCTTAATGTTAAGGGTGGTGGGCTTGGGATCCTCAGGTCCTGAGTTCAAATGCAGCTTGGCTGTTGAATTAATACCAGGTGGGGTTGACTCTGCCCGTCATCCTTCCGAGGTCGGCAAAATGAGTGTCAGTTTGCTGGTATCCTGCGTCGGAGTGGCGACCCACCCAGGATTGTGCCCCGTAGCCAAGGGGTCTGCTTCGGCAGCACCAACGCTCTGCACAGAGGATGGTCCCCATGAATGGATGGAATGTTGTGTGCCGTTTTGAATCGGCCAACATGTGACATCAAGTTCAAATACCGTACTTTAGAGAGGAAGGTACGTGCAAATTGGTACTCGGCTCGTCAAGGTAAATTATTTTGACCAATTTATACGTGCAGAAAACATCCCAGCTCGTCAACGACTCAGTGGAGGAACTGGTGTGACCGATTAACATTTTGTATGAAGTAAATAATGCACTCTCAAAATGCAGGTACCCACAAGCGAATATCTATTTATTATGATCACTACTTTGTTAACAGGCCCCAACGATGCCTGTGTGGGTCGATTGGGTATGGTTATGGCCCAAATCAGTCACAAACTGGCTGACGAGCCTCAACGTTGGACTGAAGGTACCAGGAATTTGTAATTTGTTCAGGGTGCTGGCAAAAAGTCGCCTACGAATGGAGAAAGACACCACGGGAACGTGAATGTCTCCCAACGACCAGCGTCGGTAGACGGGTCCTCCGGCTTGACGTCCATCCGAGGGATGGTGCTCACGTTAATGCCGCACCCTGTCACCTGGAAGGTGGTTGCTGGCACTCAGGGGCAGGTTGAAAGAAAATGAGGCAAAGTATGGAATACACAATGATTGTGTGGCCGATGCTGATTTGTGAAACGCATACAAAGTTTTCTCAAAATAGAAATGAAATTAACCTAATCCAGTGTGCTACAAACAGCAGTGGGGTTAAGGGGGGATGGGGCAACTTTACTTCGTGTTATCCTGTATTATGATATTATATATTTACTCTTGGCATTTATACATGCCGGTGTGCATGATAATGATCAACTTTGACAATAAGAAGGTACATTGAAGCAACGAGAGCAAATTAAACAGCTCATCTCAAAACAAACAGGAGAACGCAGAGTCAGCATCAGGCAATGTGTAACTTGTGATCCACAAGCCTTTGCTACGATGATTGTAGTTTTGATTATACGACAACACAGACAATTGGCGTATTGTAGAATGAGCTGGGACTTGTAATACACTCTCCCACCGGGAACGGCGTTGAAGGATACATATCTACATTCAGAATTTGCATCTTGGCGTCATCTCCATGGTCACATTTTTCCATGGTCGGCTTGGAAGATCAGGCTTACCGGTACACACACTCGCCTTTGAGTTGGGCTTGAACGGCGACCCAGCTATAAACAGTCACCCTGGCGTTTCGCATGCACGGCGAGGCATCCATCCATGTGTGTGCCATCCCTTGGTATGACTTTAAGCCGAAGGACCCGTCGGCTCACATTGGGGGTGTTGGTGGACATCAAACATCCCACGGTGTCTTTCGCAGTCAGTAAGTTATCGCCAAAACCCTGAGGAAATTACAAATTCTTGCTGCAACTTTGCTACGATGATGGCAAACCGAAGCTAGGTGATGTGTACAAAAGAAGCAGCAGGGGGAACTATCGTAATGACAAGTTTGAGATTCTACCACCACTGTCCTGTCACTCACCCATTGACCGATACAAAGAATATGTATTCACACCTCATTATAAGATTTAAAACTCAGACAGGAGAGGATGTGCAGCATCACACCCCAAACCCACCTCCTTCATGTACCCTGCTTTCCTTCATGAAAGTCCCTGTAGTGTCCATCTTGTTTACCCTGGGTACCCCACCCCCCGTCCCTCTCCCTTCCACACATCTCCTAGTGTCTCTGTTCCACACTGGTTTTTCCTTCCCTCTCATCTCCTGCTCCCCTTGTTGTACGTTCTGTGTTAGCTCTCATACGAGCCTCGACATTGTATAACGAAATACACCCGAGCGGGTTTGACGGTCAGCTCAGATACAAAACTTGAAGCAACCGAATGTTAATCAACCTTAGCGACGATGAAAAGTGAAAACAGAATTTAAATTTAACTTAAAATAACCGCGCGAAGCCGTGTTGAAGTCAGCGGACCTGGTGTTGCCCAATAAACAGGGCCAGACGACAGAGGTAACGAGAAACTAGTTGGTCGAATTAAATCTATTAAATAATCCCTATGAAACCCATTATGTATTAAAGCGGTTCGATGTGTCCTTATAGGCCAATTTGCACTTGATGACCCTGTAACCTTGACCCCGAGGCGAAAATGTGAAAAAGGGCTCAGACGATCTCTAGAGAGCAACTGGTATTATCATCGTGTCAAGTTAGAACTCAATCGGCCGAGACGTCGAGGAGGAGATAGAAAAATAAAAATTGTTGACAGACGGACGGATCTGAGGACATCGAACGGTTCTATTGTTGTGGTGCCGGATTCAATGGCGACGACGATCGCTAGATGGAGCAGTCAGGCCGTCTCCCACCGAACACCGGAATTGGAAGGTCGTCACCCCAGATAACTCCGGAGTCGATGGGTCGCTTAAAGGACCGTGGTCGCCAATATTTTGACGGCGTGAGGGAGGGTCCACTTGTCAAATTCCAATTTACCAAAGTACTCACGCCGTCTAACTACCAGGGAAGCCACACCCTCGGCCGACCTTGTCCGAACTGAGTCGCTGTTACGACTCGGATCCAGCGTAACCAAGCGGAAGTTACCAAAGCCGCGCCGGACCAAATGAACAATTTACGGCCCAATCAGCCTCACTAATTCTCAAGCCCAAACCATGCTGGGTCAATGATAGAAACGACAGGCAATGAGCTGGTACATTTAACAGGGGATTTATTTTACAGTAATCGGGAAGGGAGACACAGAGCAGAGTTATCACGAATATGCAGGCAATGTACAATGAGCAATCAACACTTATACAATTTCTACTTGTAGGACTGGCCACACACACACACACACACACACACACACACACACACACACACACACACACACACACACACACACACACACACACACACACACACACACACACACACACACGCACGCACGCACGCACGCACGCACGCACACACACACACACACACACACACACACACACACACACACAATGGACCCGGATTGTCTTTATTTCGACTCTCGCAGCCAAGGGGATACACAGGTTGGAGGTCAGAGTTTGGTCGGTACCTGGCCGCGTTCGCACGGCTTGCCGACCTGCCCTTGTGGAGCTCTGGATTCTTGTGGAAGGGCTTGGGAGGATCGGACGCTCCAATCACCACGGTGGGACTCGAACCCACACGGACAACCTCGCACCAAGCGCCAAGGAACCAAGACGAAGCGGCAGATGCCAGCCAGCACCAAGACGGAAGATAGCCAGCAGACCAGACGAGACGACCCAGACGGATCGCACCAACAATTATTTAACCCCTCCTGCGAGGTGGGAGGGATCCGTCCTGAGGTAACTCTCCCTCCCATTGGACGGGTGGCGTGTTGGTGCCCCCCGCCCCCCCGACGAGGCTCTGTAGTTGTTTATGGTCTTCTGGCTTCCCATTGGCTGGAGCACATCGGCTTTGCTCGCTCTTCGTCCATTGGCTGGAGGAAACACTCCCTGTCCTTCTTCGGAGCAGAGCCTCGATCTGAGGCGATGGAGGCCCCGTCCACGCCTTCAGCCAAAAACACGTGGATAATGGAGTCGGTGCGCGAAGGTTTGGTTGGGTGGCGGAATGAAGCAGGATGTTGTTGTTGGGGAATATAAAAAAAAAACTAACGACAAAATAACTCGCAGCGCACACATGAAACTCCTGTTAGACACAGGGGATGGATTCGAACTATTCACATATACTTCACGAAATAACTAAACTTTGGGACTGCTGAATGTGTGTGCAAGAGGCTTCCAAATCCATAACAATATTACGTCAGCGAGCAGACCTTAAAACAAAACAAACAAAAAACAATTTATCAAATTCCAATTACTTACCCAACCAGGGCTTTGTTGGCAGCAAACTCCCGAGAAAGGCTAAGGGCCTGTGGACCTCCTACGAACTCCCTCTTCACCAGTCCGGGCAGAAGAGCATTCTCCGAGATGTACGTTGGAGCACTTAGTGGTGGAAGAGGCAGCAACAAGAACCACACCAAACCTAATGCATAGCACAGGATGCTGGGGGATACACAATGGTGGATGAGAAGTGTGGAACAAAGGAAGGAGAGGAAAGAGATCACGACTTATCAGCAATCTACAAAAAGCAAAGCAAATCAAATCCTGGGGATCAAACGGACGTTCTCACACATGACATTGGAGAAGCTACCAATCCTCTCCACAACACACCAAAGGGACGCTGGCTTGTGGCGGCTGAGCGTCCCCCAGCAACACCGCTTTTCAATTTGTCGATGTCGGCCCTTCCAACTGTTGGATTGTTCACCACTATCAATGAACCTGAGCTAGGTTTAGAGCGTCATGAGACAGGTTCGTTTTTCCCCGAGTGATGCGTCGGTGTCCTGACAGCAACTCACA
Source organism: Eptatretus burgeri (assembly GCF_056783735.1). Taxonomy (NCBI): domain Eukaryota; kingdom Metazoa; phylum Chordata; class Myxini; order Myxiniformes; family Myxinidae; genus Eptatretus; species Eptatretus burgeri. The sequence continues at coordinate 98,437,153 of NC_140968.1, read as the reverse complement.
TGTACGAGAGTGACACAGGAGGCAGAAAATTGACTTCCGGTTCTGGTTTTAGAGCAGCGAGAGGTCTCCTTTGGGGCTCCCTGCTGACGTTCTCAAAGCTAAGTTTCCGGTTGTTATTTGTCCCGTTTTAACTATTTAATTTTCTCACCGACATGTTACTGTGTGTTGCTAGTTCGGTTTTGTTTCAAAAATCGTGCTATTTTGTGAGTATTTTTGTCGACGTTCTTACCTGTGCTTGAGGCCTAGGCCTAGGCTTGAGGACTACCGGTTCCACTCGGTGTTCGATCGTTTTTTGTTTTTTTGTTTTTTCTCCCCATTACCTTCATTTTCTATCCTCCCCATTACCTTCAATTTTGATCCTCCCCACTTTCCAAACATCCCCCATTCTCCCAACTAATCTCTTTCTTATCTAAAAAAAAATAAATAAATAAATAAAAAAAAAAAAAATCCTACAACAACAACACGCTCACCTTCTCCCGATTCTGCTTCTTCTTCTTCCTCTTAACTTCCTCCTCGTCTTCCTCGATTTTTTTTTTTACACTTCCATGACCTAATCTGTTGAACTCTCTCATATAATATTAACAACAAAAAAAAAAAAATATATATATATATATATATAAAAAAAAAATATATATATATATATACATATATATATATATACCCAACAACAACACGCTCACCTTCTCCCGATTCTGCTTCTTCTTCTTCCTCTTAACTTCCTCCTCGTCTTCTTCCTCGATTTTTTTTTTTTTTTTTTACACTTCCATGACCTAATCTGTTGAACTCTCTCATACATTATTTTTAACAACAAAAACGATCTTATAATGCTTCATCTTCCTCTCTCACACATGTGGTACTCTTTACTGTTTCACAATGCACTACTCTTCTGCTATTTTAACAGACTGCTCTCATTTCGACCTCTCCTTCATTCCTTACCTAAAAAAAATCCAACTATTACAGCGCTTCTTCTCTCCATGCTCTGAATTCGCCTTCATTGCACCCATCAAGAATTGTGTTAAATCGCATCTCTGACCTAAAACTTTTAAAAACCAGTTTGCCATGGATGCTCGCTTTCCATCAAACATTATTTTTTTCCAACTTCAGTGCCAACTCACCCCCCTCACCCCTCACTCTCACTCTCAAAGCAACCATCCCACTCTTCTCCCTCCAAGCCTCCCTCTCACCTCTCTCTAAAATCCCCCTCTCACCTTTCTCCCACCTTTCCTCCCCCTCACTCTTCCTTCTCAAAGGTCACCCCCCTCTCATCCACCAACCTGCCTCCCTCCCCTGCCCTCTCACCTCCATCCCTTCACTCCCCCTCCTCCAATCCTCAACTGCCTTCTTCCTTGTCTCTTGTCCCCCTCTCCCCCAGCACCACAGAGCCTTTTCTCCTCCTCATTCGGCCCCCTCCCCTCGCTGTTCTGCAATACCCCACACTCCTTCAGCAACCCTCCTTACCTGCCCCCCTCGTCCCTTGTCCTACACTCCCCCTCCCCCTCCACCTCCTGCACCCAAAGCCTCCTCCCCTTCATCTTCATTAAAAGTATGGACCTCAAATATCCGGGGCCTTCGCTCAAACCTTTCAGATCTTTCCATGCAGGTTGCCACTGACAAACCAGACATTATCTGCCTAACAGAAACTTTCCTCTCCCAAGACGTGTCTGACTCCCAAGTATCTCTCCCTGGCTACTCCCTCTTACGGTATAACAGACCTGAGCCTCGTCCTGGTGGAGGTGTTGCTCTCTTCATCAAAGACTCTATTCCTCACTCTCCATGCACAGCTCTCACTCCCCCACACCCCCAGGAATACCTCTGGCTTCGGCTTCCCCTCCACTCCCACCTCATGTTTATATGTGTACTGTACCGTCCACCGAACAGTGATGACTCCATCTACATCTCACTATCTGAAAACATGGACCATCTTCTATCTTCTCATCCAAACTCTCTCTTCCTCTTATGTGGTGACTTCAATTGTCATCACGCCAGTTGGCTAGGTGTGGGTACCTCTCTCACCTGCCATGGCACCTCAGCAAAAGCTTTCTGCGACTCATTGGGACTGACTCAATCGGTCAACTTCCCGACCCGGATCTCAACCAATGGTACTCCATCTCTTCTGGATCTGATTTTGACAAATTTCCCTGACAATATCTGCTGCTCTTCCTTCGCTCCAATTGGTTCTTCTGACCACGTCCTTGTCAAAGTGGACATCTCTCTGGCTGTTATCAGAGAACCACCTCACCGCCGTCGAGTCTGGCATTTCACTCAAGCCGACTGGCAGGGTCTCCGAGCAGCCATCAAACTTACAGACTGGTCTCCTATCACTACTTTCTCAAACATCAACTCATCCTGGGAATTCTTTCAAAGAAACTTGCTCTCCCTCATGCACAGATTTATCCCCTCTCGTGTTCAGTTGTCTTACCCTTCCTCCCGCCCTTGGTTTACTGAAGCTTGTGGCGAGGCAGTTGTCCTGAAACAACTTGCCTTTGCCTCATGGAAAGCAAACCCAACTGAGGGCAATCTCAGTTCTTTCCACAAAGCTCGGAACAAGTGTGTATCTACCCTCAGGAGAGCCAGAAAACAACATCTTTCTCATCTCATGTCTGAACTCTCAAACCTCTCTCCCTCCTCAAAATCCTGGTGGCGTTTAATCAAATCTGTTTCTGGTGTATGTTCCCCCTCCATCCCCTCCCTTACCTCAAATGGCCGCACTGCTGATTCCACACGTGATAAAGCTGAATGTCTAAACTCGGTGTTTGCAGCTAAATCTTGTGTCCTAAACCCATCACTATCTCTACCCACTTTACCCAGTCGCACCCAACTGTCCCTGGACTCTGTATCCTTTTCTCCTGACAAGGTGGAGAGCTTGCTTTCAAACCTCGACTCAGATTCTGCAACCGGTCCAGATGGCATCAGCCCACGTGTCCTCAAAGCCTGCTCTTCTGCTCTTGCTCACCCTCTCTCTGTTCTATTCACCCTCTCATTTGCCCAAGGTCATCTGCCATCTGCTTGGAAATCTGCTAACATCACTGCCCTGCATAAAAAAGGTGCAAAAACAGATCCCTATAACTACAGACCAATCAGCCTTCTCCCAATCATCAGCAAGGTTATGGAATCCATCATCGCTTCAGATATGAAATCCTTCCTCTTCTCCAATGGCTTGATTTCCAATCATCAATTTGGTTTCAGACCAGGTCACTCTACCCTGGATATGCTGCTTCTGCTCTCCCATCAATGGATGGAGGTCCTCAATGCCAGACAGGAAATCCGAGCCGTATCCCTGGACATATCACGTGCTTTTGACAGTCTGGCACCCTGCCCTACTCACCAAACTCTCTTCCCATGGCTCGCAGACTTCCTCTCCTGTCGCAGTCAACGTGTGGCCCTAAATGGAGTTCTTTCATCCCCTCTTCCTGTGCAGGCTGGAGTACCTCAAGGTAGCGTTCTGGGCCCTGTTCTTTTTCTGGTTTTCATCAATGATCTCTCGGACTCTCTGGAAAATCCTCTATTTCTCTTTGCCGACGACTCCACCCTCTGCCGTACCATCTGTCATCCCTCAGACCGGCAAGCAGCAGCTTCTTCACTCACTGCAGATCTGGATAAAATCACAAACTGGTCCAACACGTGGAACATGTCTTTCAATCCAGACAAATCTCACACTCTCACTATGTCTCTTCGAAAGGACCGTTTACAAAACCCCCCCATCCACTTTCTCAACAATCCTCTGGAAGAAGTCTTTTCTTTCAAGCTTCTAGGTCTCACTATCTGCCATGACCTTTCCTGGGAAAGTCACATTTCCAACCTCGCCTCAAAAGCCAGTCGCCGACTGGGAATCCTCCGTCGTGCTAAGTCCTTCCTCGGCCCTCTTGAGCTCCTGACCACTTACAAAGCTTTTGTCCGTAGCCTGATGGAGTACTGTTCTCCCCTCTGGGCTGGTGCTCCTGCCTCCCACCTTTCTCGGCTTCACGCTGTCGAAACCAGGGCTTTTAAGATCATCGGCATCTCCCGCAATGAAGCTGAGTCTTTGGGCCTCTCACTCAATCACCGCAGGTTGGTCGGTGGTCTTTCTGTCTTCTACAGACTCCTCTCCAGCCTTGCCCCCCCTGCTCTCTCTGCGATTTGTCCCCACCACATTTCCACAGGGCGCTCAAGGTCCACCAACAACCCCCTTCTGGTAAAACTACCAAAAGCACGAATCACTGCTCATCTTCACTCTTTCATTCCTCTTTTTTCCCGCCTTTGGAATAAACTTCCTCACTCTATTCTTTCCCATTCTTCCCTCCAGGCTTTCAAAACAGCTGTTCACCACCACCTCTTATCTTCCCCCATCCAAATCCTCGATCTTTTCTACCCCCGATAATCCACCCAAACCCACTTCCTTCATTTCTCCTACTTTCCTTCCTGAAAGTCCCTGAAATGTCCATCTTCTCTTCGCCATGTTCCCCGTCCCATCCCCATCCCTCTCCCTTCCACAGTTCACCTAATGTGTCTGTTCCCCACTGTTTTGTCCCTTCCACTCTCGCCCCTCTTGTCTCATGCCTCCTTGCTGTGAGTTGTGTGTTAGCTCTCATACGAGCCTCGACCAAGGTATACAAAAAAAAAAAATGAAAAAAAAAAAGGTACCTGGCTGATAAGCCATGGAGCAAAGCTACCTTTGCGTGATAATGGCTGACCACATTAACATACCACCTGAGCTGATAATATGGCCTTGAGGTATGCACACTCACCTCAAAGCTGTTTAGCCTGGGTTTGAATATCGGCCCAGCTATAAACTGTCATCCTGATGTTTCACAGACCGAGTGAATCATCGATGTGTCTGCTGTCCCTCCGATGGACGTTAAACTGGGCATCCCATCGACCGACATTCTTTGTTGGATCTTAAAAGATCCCCACGGTGTCCTTCGTGAAGTGTAAGCGAGCTATCGGCGGCACCGTGAAAAAATTAAATTCCAGCCCGAGCTACTGCTGGGAAGGCAATGGCAAACCACCTAATATAACCCTTGCTCAGGAAGCTGCTTCGATGCTCTGTGACAGAGTATGAGGATTATCACAAACTTCAACAAACTTTGTCAGGTCAGGCCGGATTAGACCTGTGACCTCCTACAGGTACCACGTAAACCTGCACCAACCTGTTTCATGGTCGGGTTGTCGGCGACTAAACCTTCTCCCCCACCAGGTTTTCTGGTGAGGAGGGTGTGTGGATCTGGACACCCAGCAGGATTAAAAACAAAAATCTGTCAAAAGGGCAGAGGAGCTCCTTGTGAGCCAGCGGCTATTCATATCTGGTGCCCAACTGTGTCTGTGGACGTCCTCCTGCAGTTGGGTTACTTATTATTATTAATTTTTTTTTCGGACGTTGGTGGCAGGATTTGCACTCTGGCCACCGTAAAACACTTCATTCCACAAAACACACAAAAAACACAAAGAAAACCGAAAACACTCTGTGGGAGAACCTCCAGTGCTGCAGCCCTTCACAGGGCAGCTCACCGGATGACCGGATTTGGGCAAAGCCTTCGGGACCCCCCATTCCTTTATCGGAGGAAAAGCATGGGGTAAACATCCAGGGTCAGATTGTGGTGGTGTATGGTGAGGTGGTGCTGAGGAGTCGTCCACCAGACGGCGGTCTCATTGGGTTAACCTGAGGCGGTCCCTTCAGGTGGGTGCCTGGAATGTCCTATCCCTAAGAGAGGATGATCACTCGTCTCTGTCAGCATCTGAGCATCGGTATTGCAGAACTCTGAGGTACGGAGACTGCATTGTAGCGAGATCATGGTGGGTGGTTTCACCGACTATTGGTCTGGTCGCTCTGATGGTTACCATGCCCAAGGAGTTGCTGGAGCTGTGTCCAACAAGCGGACTCCAATGATTATAATTGAGGTAACTCCGGTCAACGAGCATATTATGAGACGAAGGATTCGTCACTCCTTGGGTGTTGTTTCCCTGGTCTCTATATGCTCCGACTGAGGCGAGTGATCTCACTATGAAGGACGCGTTCCATGTCGCGCTCAAGTCTGTGGTTGATCAGTGCCCCAGGTGAGATGCTTTTCTAGTCTTGGAGGATTTCAATGCATTGACTGGAACTGATAGGGACGGTTATGAGGTGTGTGTTGGTCCCCATGTGTTCGGAACTGTGAACCAGAATAGCACTAAGTTCCTTCAATTTGCAAGAAGTCATGGACTTAGGGTGGCTGGTTCATGGTTTCAGCGCCCACAAGCTCATCGCTGAACTTGGAATTCCAATGCTGGCGGTGTGGCAACGGAGATTGACCATGTGCTCGTTGACGGTCGCTGGAGAATGTTCCAGAACTGCAGGGTCGACCGAAGTGCTCAGTTCCTCAATACTGACCACAGGCTTGTTGTAGCAACTCTGAAGTTTCAGCTTAAATCTGGAAGAATGTTACCATCCCAGCCTCGGCTGGATGTTAACAAGTACAAGGATGAGAGGGTAGCTGAGAAGTTTGCGAACAGGCTGAGTGGGTAATTGGGGGGGGGGGGGTGGGAGGGTCTGGATGCTTTCGGGAATCCTGAAGAGTTGTGCAGTGCCTTCAAACCACCATCCTTGATGTTGCCGGTGGATGTCTTAGAACTCTCCGGAGGGCAAAGAAGAATTTTGTCTCTCATGGGACACTGGATACCATTGACTAGAGTTGAAGAGCCAAGCTTAATGGCAGAGCTGAGCTGTTCAGGGAGTTGAGGCGTAAAACTGTACGTGCGCCGAGGGTGGACAAGGAGGCCTATGTGCGAGGAATCTGATGGGGAAGAGCATCACATGTGGTCAAGTGATTCTCGTCCTGCTTACAGGGAAATTGCGCATTGCATTCCTCCAACCCCGTCCTTCTGCAGTTAGAGTGGAGGGTGGTGGGCTTTTGACAGAGAAGTCAAAAATGAAGGCCCGCTGGGCCGGTTACTTTGAATGGCTGTACCAGGTTGATTCAGCAGCTGTTGAGATGGATATCAGAGGTGTTACAATCCCAATTGCTGACCCTCCAATCAACTGTAGTCCATCTTTGTTTGTGGAAACACAGGCTGCGGTGAACCGGTTAAAATGGTGTAAAGCTCCTGGAATCTGTGGCATCCATGCTGAACTTCTCAAGGCTGGTGGAAATGCTGCACTCGTGTCATTGCATGCAGTTCTGTGCTCTGCCTGGAACACAGGCATCATCCCAACTGTTTGGAAGAGGGGTCTCTTTGTCCCTCTCTGGATCGGGAAGGGTGATCGCCAAGACTGCAACAACTACCAAGGGGTGATGCTGCTCTCAGCGCCGGGCAACGTCTTTGCTCAGATAATTCTTGATAGGGTTCGCCACCATCTGCTCGAGCACCAGCACCCAGAAGAGTCAGGCTTTACACCAAGGGGGTCAACGATTGACCGCATCCTTGCTCTTCGGGTCCTCACCGAACACAGATGAGAGTTTTGGCAGTGGCTGCTTGCAGCCTATGTTGATCTCTGTAAAGCATTCGATTCAGTGAACCAGGATGCCCCCTGGAGTATTTTTGGTCTTCGTGGGGTGCCACCAAAACTGATCAATCTGATGTCTGAACTGTACTCTGGTACTGAGAGTGCTGTGAGATGTGGCGATACCAAATCTGACTGATTGCTGGAGTTCGTCAGGGGTATGTACTGGCCCCCACACACTTTTCAACACTTGTGTATGGACTGCATGTCGAAGAGTCCAAGCTGCGGTGGATCGATTGGGAATGTCAAGCAAGATCTTTGACCTTGATTTCGCAGATGATGCAGTCATCTTTGCGGAGACTCTGGATATCCTTTTGGAGGCCCTTGAGTTTCTGAATGAGGAGTCAGAGCCGCTGGGATTACAGGATTCCTGGGTCAAAACTAAGATCCAGGCTTTCAATAACATCTTGGATGCTGCTATCTTGTCTGTACCCATTTGTGGTGAGGATGTTGAGGTCGTGGAGCGAATAACTTACCTTGGCCACGATATTCATGCCTCTGTTGGCTGCGAGCCAGAGGTCAATAGACGTCTGGGTCAGGCCTGGGGAGTCATGATGTGTGGCGCTGCCGGTACCTGCTCAGGAGGACGAAAGTCCGAGTCTTCAGGTCCTTGGTGCTTCCAGTCTTGCTCTATGGATGAGACTTGAAGTCTGACGAGGGATCTAAGACGGAGACTTAATTTCGTTGGTGCCAGATCTCTTCCGAGAATCCTTGGTGATCGCTGGTCTGACTTTGTGTCCAACGAGCGATTGCTGAGAGAGACTCAAATGAGATTTGTTACCTGCATCGTCAGTGAGCAGCAGCTGCGGCTGTATGAACATGTGGCTCGTTTTCCAGATGCTGATCCTGCTCACCAGATTCTCGCAGCGAGGGAGCGTGAGTGGAGGAGGCCAATGGGCCGACCATGTGCCTCATGGTTGTAGCAGGTTGATCAGCATCTCAAGGAGATGGGGATGGGCCAGGCATAGACCTGGGGGGATGGCCAGACGGAGGCCACGAGTACCAGTGCAAAGTGGATTCAGCGACGTGCTGCTCCGGCGCATGCTCCCATTCCTGACCTGACATGAAGAAACCATGTCGGTGTTATTAATAACAGTAGGCTACACTGAAAGTCTTTGAACAAAGGTTGTCATGAAAGGCGATCATGCAATTAAAGAATAAAAGGACAAATGTGTCCAAGAGCCGCGTCCTAAAGGCAATAACAACTTCCGATATTTCGTCACGTGCTTGATGGAGCCAATAGAGAGACCCGTCATGGAGGCTCCATGTTCATGACGAGAAAATCGTGTATTTACGAAATTACAACACATTAAATGGAATAATCTTTAAATAGTAACGTGAACTTTTCGAAACTTTAAAGCAAATGTCCGAATATATTTAAAAGTTCATGATAGACGCTCTCAAAAGGAACCGTCAATGCGAGGATGTGTACAGGTGTTTAGTATTTAAGGAGATCCGGATCCTGTATATAAAAGAGCCGAGTCCTAAAGGTTTTGGAAGAAGGAAGAAAGAAGAAGGAAGAAGGAAGAAGGAAGAAGGAAGAAGGAAGAAGGAAGAAGGAAGAAGGAAGAAGGAAGAAGGAAGAAGGAAGAAGGAAGAAGGAAGAAGGAAGAAGGAAGAAGGAAGAAGGAAGAAGGAAGAAGGAAGAAGGAAGAAGGAAGAAGGAAGAAGGAAGAAGAAAGAAGAAAGAAGGAAGAAGGAAGAAGGAAGAAGGAAGAAGGCAGAGCTCTCTTCGAGCCAGCGTTCGCTACGCGAGACGCGGCTAAAAAAAATCTCTCCAATTAGCATTGTGACCAAAAAAAAACCGTTTGATAATAACAGTATTGCTGTTATTTGCTAACCGTGGTGTTATTTGCTAATAACACAGTATTGCTAACCGTGGTGTATATCCGTGTGTTCGTCTGTCTCCCGTTCACGGCGGCCGCTTCCCACGCTGCGTTAGAAAAGCTCAACATTCACTTTTGAAATGACAGGAGAACAGGCATGAATAATATTGATGCCAAATTCTATTTCGCAACCAGGACTTTTTGCCCCATTTCAAGACAAATTCAATCTCCGCCGCCCGATGTTGCATCAGCATTTTGCGGTGGGCAGAATGAGCAACTCAGAGCTTTGGCTCTGAGTGAAACCAAGAGTGCAACACAATTAACCTTTTTAAAGTCTATGAAATATAATTTAAATTGATAGATTAACTGAAACTTTTCCCATCACTGGGGACAGGTACTCTTCCTAGTAATCTAAATTACAAGTGAGATGTCTTTCTGTGTGTTGCCATTTTCTCAGAGATGGACAAACAGATCTGCGTCGAATTTAAGATGTTAATCAGTGAGTGAAGTGGAGTGTTTTTGGTTAAAAAATGAAAAATAGAATAAAATAAAAATACAGCACCGGGCAACGCCGGGTACCCCTGCTAGCTGTGAAATATAAGAGAAGTTTCATGAAATAAATAGATACGTAAATTATACCACTTTCATTACCTCAATCACCGGAGGTAAATAAAGGAGGTTATGCTTTCACCCCTCTCGGTCCGTTTGTTACTTGCAAAATTGAAGATTTTTCCAAGTATATTAGTTGGTCGATTTTGTTTTTCTGTCTGTCTGTTTGTCATTCGCCTACAGGTCACAATTCTTAACCGATCGTCATGAAACTTCACCAAGTTGTAGAGGTAGTCTCAACTGAGAAGCCTATTGATTTTGAGGTCAAAAGGTCAAATTTCTTTTTCATCCGATTGACTTGAAAATTAAACAGCATAGTGTATCGCTGAATTGGGAAACAGTCGCTGAATTAGTTTAGAGGTCAAACGGTTAAACTTCTCAAATCATCAATTTCAATCTGAAAAAGAATCAATTTTCATCCGATTGACCTGAGCTTTGATCAAGATTGTCAATTTTAATCTTAATGAAATTGACAATTTGATGTATCTACGGCAACCTTTGGAAAGGGGGGTGGATTTTGCAGGTATCGTGCTCTGCACGACGTCTTTTTCTTGCTCGTATGTTTGTTTGTGTGCAGGATATCTCAAAATGTTGTGGATGGAATCGGACGAAACTTAGTGGACACGTTGGGTGTGTGACTAGGAAGACTTTGTTCGATTTTGATGAAGATCCGAATCAGGATCTGGATACGAGAATTATTTACTTGTATTGTAAAGATTCTTCACCATTGAGAGATGGGGCTGAAAACGATATATAGCACGACATCTCAAAAAGTTGTGGACGGATCCGGGTGAAATTTTGTGGACAGGTTGGGTGTGTGACAAGGACGAACTGATTAGAATTTGATGTGATCCGGATCCGACTACTAGAATTTTAAAAGTGATTCTTCACCATTGAGAGATAGGGCCAAAAACGATATACAGCATATCATCTCAAAAAGTTATTGGGCTCGATTTATTCCACTGGATCAGGCATTGCATGGCGGAGATATCTAGCGAGTGCCCTTCTAGTTGATGCTGTGATCATTTATAAATAACAGCAAAAAAGAGAAAGGGAGATGGGAAAAGAGTGACAGGAAAAATCTCAGATTGCATGGAGTAGTTAAATGAGAAAGGAGAGGAAGGTAGAACGGGAGACAGAATGGTTTAGGATAGAGGATCCCGTTTAGGATCCCGTGTCCAATGGCCCTGAGGTGCTTACTTCTCCGATTGATAAAGTCAACCTCTTTGCTGAGCATCTTGCTGCAAACTCCACACTTGAAGACCACGGATGCCCATTGCCTATTTGTCCTTCCCGTCTTGACACCAGGCTTTCCATTATCACCACACCCAGGAAAGTTGTGAAGATTATTCTAGGGCTTGACATCTCAAAATCTACTGGATTAGATTGAATCCCTGCAATTGGTTGGAAGAAGTGTTCACCTGAACCATCTTCTGTTCTCTCAAAGTCTGTGTATCCATTTAGCTGGAAGCAGGCTTTAGTTGTCCCCATCGTTACAGGCTCCAGTGAGAAATCAGATGCTTCCAACTCTTGTACTATTAGCCTTATACCCACTACAAGCAAATCGTTTGAATCCTTCATCATACAACAACTCAAGAATCATCTGGAAACCCACAACTTCAAAAGTGATGTCCAGTATGGCTTTCAACATTCAAGATCCACTGGTGATGTTCTGTCCCTAATCACTGAACATGTGAAGAGGGCTTTGGATCATCGTGGAGAAGCCAGGGCTGTTGATCTCGACATCTCGAAGGCTTTCAACAAAGTGTGGCACAAGGGCCTCATCCATAAGCTAAAATCATATGGCATCTCCAGATAATTTGATTCAATTTCCGACTTCCTTGCAAATCGTCAAGTCTCTGTGATCCATGAGGTACAGTCATCACCTGTCCATAATACGAATGTTGGTGTTCCTCAGACGTCTGTGTTGGGTCCATTATTGTTCTAGTTATATACAGCGCCGAAAGAAAGTCGACACCCCCTTTTCAAAAATGTTCACCTTTTGTGACCTGATGAGCTGGAATTAAATTGCATTAAATCAGACTTTTTCCACCTTTATTTACACATCGTAACCCACAACTTCCAAGTGAAAAACAAATTCTAGAAATTTCAGAAAATTAATTAAAAATACAAAACTAGAATATCTTGGTCGGATAAGTGTCCACCCTCCCTGAGTTAATACTTGGTGGAAGCATCTTTGACAGCAATTACAGCTGTGAGTCTGTTGCGATAGGTCTCTACCAACTTAGCACACCTTGATTGGGCAATATCTACCCATTCTTCTGTACAAAACTGTTCAAGCTCAGTCAGGTTGTGTGGGGAGAGTTGATGGACAACAATCTTCAATTCAAGTCACAGATTTTCAATTGGATTGCAGAACCTTTAATTGTTTTTTAGCTCGCCTGTTCGAAGAACAGAGAGCAACAGTGATACCGTCAGCGTGAGCGTCAGCGTCAGCGTGAGCGTGAAAATGTTAAAGTTTTTGGTGCAAGTTATTTTTTCCTTTCTAATGTTTTTATCCACCACACTATTTTTTATTTTTTATACGCCCGATATATATATATATATATATATATATATATATATATATATATATATATATATATATATATATATATATATATATATATATATATATATATATGGGCGTATTATGTGATACCGTCCGTCCGTCTGTCTGTCCGTCTGTCTGTCCGTTGGGGGACAGATCGGGGCTCTGACTGGGCCACTCGAGGACATTTATCTTTTTGTTCCAGAGCCACTCCAGTGTAGCTTTTGCTGTGTGCTTCGGGTCGTTGTCATTCTGAAAGGTGAACTTCCACTCCAATTTAATCTTTCTTGTAGAGGACAGCAGGTTTCCCTCTTGGATTTTTCTGTATTTTGCTCCATCCATTTTCCCTTCTATCCTGACAAGTGCCCCAAACCCTGCTGATGAGAAACATCCCCATAACATGATGCTGCCGCCACCATGCTTCACAGGAGTGATGGTGTTCTTTGGGTGATGTGGTGTGTTGGGTTTGCGCCAAACGTAATGTTTTGCATTTAGACCAAAAAGTTCCATCTTGGTTTCATCATACCATGAAACTTTTTCCCACATCTATTTTAACCCCATCCCCCGATCTGTGCCCTTCCATAACTTTATTCCGGAGCTTTGAAAGCTCATTGGTGCTCATGGGCGAGTCCTTGCTGTGAAATGCACTATGGACCGGTGTTTGTTTGTCGTGCTCAAACTCCTACAGTTCTGGGCTGATCCAGACTTCCGACAGAGGATCAGCATGACCCCAATTAATGTATAATCTTTGCTGGTGGTCATGGTAGGGAGAAGGGAGGGGGGCAAATTCTCGATGTAAGTGTGTATCATTATCATGTAGCACCACCTCCAGGTGGGAGAGGGTATTACAAGTCTCCATTTCCAGTACAGTGTTCCTGACCCCACGTTTTCCAATGCAGAGAAGTGTTTTGAATGATAAACAGGAGGTATGTTTTTGCTTCATGCACGTAACCAGTTTTGTTTTTTTTGCCTCGACAGAGCTGTCAGTTGCCTATACACCACCCAAATAAAGGTATGCGTCAGAACAATGTGTTGCATGCTTGGAACAAGATCGCCAGTCATTCAGGTATTCTGCAAGTGTGTTATAAATGATAGACAATCACAGATCTTGAACCAACATGTGCACATACATGAACTTTATTCGAGTTTGATAAAACAAACTTTTGGTTTAAAACTGAGAAATAAAGACGCTAAATTTTTTCCGGTCTCGAGCCAGACTCCGACCGATTCCTCAGGTATTCATAAGCAGAGTCAGAGCCTGACAAAGGACTCCAGTCTGGACTCGGGTCCGATGACACTGCTTTCAAGTACCCTAATGTGATGTGAAATATGACGTGTAATTTTAAAGATCGGTAACAGACCCACAGAAAGCGCCAAACGAGCTCTTCACGAGCCTCGACTATGTGTATAAAAAAGAATGGCACGTACACACTCAGGCAGATGTACAAACGTACCAAAGTTTGCTGTTGTGGCGAATGAGGAACAACAGAACCCTTTCGCGACTCTGGGGGTCCGACAGCAAACCCATGTCCGGGACACGACCAAGGCTGCAAATACAGCCAGGATAAAGTTCAGGAAACAAAAAGAATAAAATTACAGCGAGCTGATGTGAGCAAAACAAGTACAGCTGCCACAGAGAAGTTTTGTTTCATCATCCCTAACCGAATGTATCAACTCTGCATCAGCTTAAAGAAGCAGGAGAAAAGAAAGTATAAAAAAACAAAATTCCATCTGGGCCAAGGCCCTCCAGAGACCCGCGCTGGGCGCCGAGGCCCTCCGACGACCCGCGCCGAGCGTCGAGGCCCTCCGGAGACCCGCGCCGGGCGACGAGGCCCTCCGGCGACCCGTGCCGGTCAAAACTAATCAATTACATTGCTCCAGCTTTCCTGTTGCTGATGGGGATGTCGAGTCACAAATAGCCATGCGAGCCTGGTCGATGTTGGTACACACTCGAAACTCACACATCTTCATTCCGTAATCCATTTTGATGTGCAGGTGTGGTGGAATGAAATTAACACGATTGTTACGGTGGGTGTGACGTAACCCAAGCAGATCTTGGGCCCATACAGGTAAATCCACTCCAGGTTACAAGCAATCTTCACATTCGCAGCAGTCAATGACAGTAAAGGTCAGGTCAGGTATGGGAGCATGCGCCAGAGCAGCGCGTCGCTGCGTCCACTTTCTGCCGGTACTCCAGGAGCCTCCGTCTGGCCATCCCCCAGGTAGATGCCTGGCCTATTCCAATCTCCTCGAGATGCCGGTCAACCTGCTGCAACCACAAGGCACGTGGTCGGCCCATTGGCCGACTCCACTCAAGAGACTCCCTTGCTGAGAGAATCTGGTGAGCAGGATCAGAGTCAGGAAAACGAGGCACATGTCCATACAGCCACAGCTGATGCTCACCGACGATGCAGGTAACAAATAAAATTTGAGCCTCTCTCAGCAACCACTCATTGGACCAGCAACCAAAGTCCGACCAGTGATAGCCAAGGATTCTCCGAAGAGACCTGGTACCAAAGGAATAAAGTCTCCGTCTCAGATCTTTGGTCAGAGTCCAAGTCTCGCATCCATAGAGCAAGACTGGAAGCACCAAGGACCTGAAGACTCGGACGTTCGTCCTCCCGCACAGGCACCGGCAACGCCACACCCCATTATCCAGTGAATCCATGACTCCCCAGGCCCGACCCAGACGTCTATTGACCTCTGACTTACAGCCAGCAGAGACATGAATATCACTGCCAAGGTAAGTGAATCTCTCCACGACCTCAACATCCTCACCACAAACAGACACAGACAGGACAGCAGCATCCAAGATGTCATTTAAATGCTGGATCTTAGTTTTGACCCAGGAAACCCGTAATCCAAGCGGCTCCGACTCCTCATTCAGCACCTCGAGGGCCCCCGAAAGGATGTCTAAAGTCTCCGCAGAGATGACTGCATCATCTCCGAAATCAAGGTCAGACATCTTGACATTCCCAAACGATGCACCGTAGCTTAATCTCTCTGCCATCCTCCCCAGTCCAGTCCATACAAGTGCTGAAAAGTGTGGGGGCCTGTACACACCCCTGACGAACTCCAGTCACAACTGGAAATGAGTCAGAGATGGTACCACTACATCTCACAGCCCTCTCAGTACCAGAGTAGAGTTCAGATATCAGATCGATCAGTTTTGGTGGCACCCCATGAAGACCAAGAATCCTCCAGAGGGCATCCCGATTCACAAAATCGAACGCTTTATGGAGATAAACATCGGCTGCAAGCAGCCCCTGCCAAAACTCACATCTGCGTTCGGTGAGGACCCGAAGAGCAAGGATATGGTCAATTATTAACCTCTTTGGTGTAAAGCCTGACTGCTCTGGACGCTGGTGCTCAAGCAGATGGTGGCGAATCCTATCAAGAATTATCCAAGCAAAGACCTTGCCCAACACTGAGAGCAGCGTCACCCCTCAATAGTTGTTGCAGTCCTGGCAATCACCCTTTCCTTTCCAGAGCAGGACAACAAGGCCCCTCTTCCATGCAGTTAGGATGATGCCTGTGTTCCAGACCGAACACAGAACAGCATGCAACGACACGAGAGCAACATTTCCACCAGCCTTTAGAAGTTCAGCATGGATGCCACAGATCCCTGGAGCTTTACCCCATTTCAACCGGTTCACCGCAGCCTGTGTTTCCAGAAGCGAAGGTGGACTACAGTTGATGGGAGGGTCAGCAACAGTGATTGTAAAATTGTCAGTGGATCAGCCTGGTACAACCGCTGAAAGTAACCAGCCCAGCGGTCCTTTACTTCGGACTCCTCTGTCCAGAGCCGACCGCCCTCTGCTCTAACTGCAGTACACCGAGGGATGGGCTTGGATGAACGCAATGCGCGAATTCCCCTGTAAGGAGGACGAGAATCACCTGACTCTACCCCCTCAAAGATTCCTTGCACATTGGCCTCCTTGTCAACCCTCAGAGCACGTACAGTTTTACGACTCAGCTCCCTGAACAGCTCAGCTCTGCCATTCAGCCTGGCCCTGTGACTCTGGTCAATGGTATCCAGTGTCCCACGAGAGACAAAATTCTTCTTTGCCCTGTGGTGAGTTCCAAGACATCCACCGGCAACATCAAGGACGGTGGTCTTGAAGGCACTCCACAACTCTTCAGGACATCCCAAAGCACCCAGACCCCCAAATCTCCACTCAGCTTGTTCGCAAACTCCTCAGCTACCCTCTCATCTGTGAGCTTGCCAACATCCAACCTCAGCTGGGATGGTACCATTCTCCCGGATTTAAGCTGCAACTTCAGAGTTGCTACAACAAGCCTGTGGTCAGTATTGAGGAACTGAGCACTCCGGTAGACCCTGCAGTTCTGGATCATCCTACAACGACCGTCAACGAGCACATGGTCAATCTCCTTTGCCACACCGCCAGCGTTGGAATACCAAGTCCAGCGATGAGCCTGTGGGCGCTGAAACCATGAACCAGCCACCCTAAGTCCATGACTTCTTGCAAAGTCAAGGAACTTAGTGCTATTCTGATTCATAGTTCCTGACCCATGGTGACCAACACATGTCTCGTAACCATCCCTATCAGTTCCAGTCGATGCATCAAAATCCCCCAAGACTGGAAGTGTATCTCGTCTGGGGCACTGATCAACCACAGACTCGAGTGTGGCATAGAATGCATCCTTCACGGTGAGATCACTCGCCTCAGTCAGAGCATATAGAGACCAGGGAAACAACACCCAAGGAGTGACGAATCCTTCGTCTCATAATATGCTCGTTGACCGGTGTTACCTCAATTATCATTGGGGTCAGCTTATTGGACACAGCTACAGCAACTCCTTGGGTATGGTAACCATCAGAGCGACCAGACCAATAGTAGGTGTAACCACCCACCATTATCTCGCCGCAATCCGGTCTCCGAACCTCAGAGAGAGCTGCAATCCCAATGTCCAAACGCTTGAGCTCAGATGATAACAGAGACAGGTGATCATCCTCTCTTAAGGCCCTGTCACACCTTGACGTTTTAGCCAGCGTATGGCAAGGTCTCAAAATATATGTAAAACGCTGGGATACGCTGAACTATTGATGTTTTTTTTTCAAGTTTTGGGCATATAATAATGTGTTGGACGTATGCATAACGTATTAGTAACATACACAGAACGTTTTAATCACATATAGATAACTTATACCAACGAATGCTGAGCGTGTTGTCTGCGTTCACAACCTATGCCCAACGATAGTCTAACTTATGCATAGTGCGCGGCAGCGTATCGCCGACGATCACGTGGCGTAGGCTATTCATAGGCTGCGGCTCGACAATTCAAATCATAACTGCACTCGACATCGAAGTGTGAAGCTGATGTCACACCTTGACGTTTTAGCCAGCGTATGAAAAATTTGCCGAACCAAGCTGCCACACGTCGAATACGTTATGGGTAAGTTTTGTATACGTTAATAGCACGCTGGCATATGTCGTAATAGCGAACGCAGTGAGCTTCATACTTAACGCGTGCACGTGAGAGAATAGGAAACAACAACAACAACAACAACACAATACCCCTAGCTATTTGGAATCCGTGTCGTTGGATATGACCTTTTGCTTCCGGTTGTTTTTAAACGCTGTGCGGTGTATAAACACGATTGGGTTTTATTTCTATCTTGTGAATATTTAACGCGTGCACATGAGAGAATAGGAAACAACAACAACACAATACCCCTAGCTATTTGGAATCCGTGTGTTCGCTATGACCCTTTTGTTTCCGTTTTTTATTTGTTTCTGGTTTTTTTTTTTTTGTTTCCGGTTTTTGTCATGGGGAATGATGCATGCCGGGAGATAAAGGCATCGTCGGAGACATGAAAGACCCAAATAATATCAGACATGGTGTATATATCCTCCACGGATTTTAATCAAGATATCTCCCGGATCATCAAAAAATAATCGTGATTTACGTTATTTGATCGCTGATCCCGAATCCAGGCCGAAGTAACCGGAAATTGCGTATACAGTTGTGAACAAGTTATAGGTAAAGTCAGAAGCGAATGTAAGAAAATTCTACGTTCGCTTCTTGGCTTTGCCTATTCCATATTATGTTGGCATACGTCGTAGTACGCTGTCATACGTCATCATACGCCGAGTACGTTGAGAAATTTTCAGCATGTTGAAAATTTCTCGACGTACTTGACGTATGACACACATTCTGCATACGCTGGCATAAGTTGTAGGCACGGTACGCGATCGTCGACACACGTTACTCATAAGTCTAAACACGTCAAGGTAATGGTTAGAGTCAGTGTTCCAGACTCCCTGGTTTTTTTTCTTCGGTATGACGGTGATGTTAACACTTCGATTTCTAGTGCGGTTATGATTTAAATCGTTGAGCGGCAGCCTATTAATTATATTATATTATAACCGCACGAGAAATTGAAGTGTTAACATCACCGTCATACCGAAGAAAAAAAACCCCAAAAAACCAGGGAGTCTGGAACACTGACGCTAACCATTACATCGACGTGTTTCGACTTATGAATAACTTACAAGTAACGTGTGTCGACGTGTGTCAACGATCGTGTAACGTGCCTACAACTTATGGCCAGCATTATGCGGAACGTGCGAGCCATACGTCGAAAAAAATTTCTAACAGCTCGGCGAACTATGACGGTTGCCAGCGTACAAAGACGTATACCAGCGTTCTTCAACGTATGCCAGCATTCTTCGATGTATGCCAGCGTGTTCTTAACGTATACAAACTTACCCATAACGTATTCGACGTGTGCTGGCGTTTTAGCCTTACTTTGCATACGTCAGGCATACGTTGGCTAAATCGTCAAGGTGTGACAGGGCCTTAAGGGATAGGGCATTCCAGGCACCCCCCCGAAGGGACCGCCTCAGGTGAACCCAAGGAGACCGCCGTCTGGTGGACGACACCTCAGCACCACTCCGACACACTCTCCCCCAATCTGACCCAGGGATGTCACCCCGTGGTTTCCCTGCTCGGTCACTAGATATGGATGACCGTTGGCTCACAAGGAGCTCCTCCGCCCTTTGACAGGTTTTGTTTTTAATCCTGCTGGGTGTCCATATCCAAACACCCTCCTCACCAGAAAACCTGGTGGGGGAGACGGTTTAGTCGCCGACAACCCGACCATGGAACAGGTTAGTACAGGTTTACGTGAAGGACGGAGAGTAAATGGAATGGGAATACAAGACGGCCATGATGGACCAAACGGCCTGTCGGGTCGTCGTTTAAAAAAAAAAAATCTTTTCACCCGCCGATATCGATATAACACAATGTCCATCGCCCACTCACTGGGACAACACTGTGCTCGCTGTTCGACATGTACAACCGTCGGGCATCACCGTCTCCCAATTCAACCACACTCGTACGAACACACACGAACGGTCACATATTCACCCAAACAGAGTAAAATCCTGGACCAGACGGCGGTTTCAGTTCCACAAAGCACGGCACTGACGGCAGTCAACGAACTCACGTCGGTTCGACGAGGAACACCGAGGACGTGGTGAAACGAGCCTCGCGGATAGCCGATTCAACCGCGCGCGCGGATTCGGCAATGCGGATTCGCCATAGAGACTTTTTATTCTTCAATAAATACCCGATAATACGAATCGTTAATTTTAAATACATCGCCGACATCCAATTAAAAACACACATTTCCGTGTTTAACTTTCATCGATCATATTGTCGCGAATGCATTTATTCATTCATTTATTCGTTCGTCTTTTTATTCAGCAGAACGCTGTGCGTTACGTCAGTTCCTGGAGGAGCGACGATGCCCCCGATGAACCCGCGCTCCCCATGAGGTTCGAGCAGGAATTTTGTAACTTGTTCAGAGTGCTGGCGATAACTCGCCAACTATTCTCGAAGGAGACAGTGATCTTTAAAATCCATCAACTAATGCGAGCAGACAGGCCCTTAACTTATAAGGTCTATCCGAGGGACGGCGCGCAACCTGATGCTTCGAGGGTATGCGTGTGACGTCACGACATTTGGATCCGCCATCTTGGAGTACACACAAGGGAAGGGAAACTCCACGTGGACTGCATCACCGTGTTTACAATGTGTTAAAACAGGAGTGCAAATGGTGAATTCTTGCGTTGTACACTTTGTTGTGGTGATTGGTTGTCAACAACAATATTATATAATTATAACATCATGCTTGTCTGCTGTTCCCTCATGTTTGATTGTGTCGGTGATGTATTATTATCGGCCTATCAACACATCTTCCAGTTCGCAGATCGTGGATTTAAGTTCCTTTGTCCTCCAACATGGCCGTGGGAGTCGTGTGCGAACAAATTGCTGACGTCACGAAGCACACCCAAAGCTGGGTCACGCTTCAAACCCAAGCAAAAAAATTTCAAATGATTTAACTTTCAGGTTCGATTTTTGCAACATCAAAAATCCAGAAACATGGTGTCCTGTTACCGATTGGCTTGCTTGAACAGTTCACAGAATAAGCATCTCAAGTAGGGGGTCATTTTAAATAAAGACCACAACGACTATGACTACTTCAACAGCCCCAATTACTCCCACATTGTGGGGTTGGCGGGGAAATATTTTTGGCTTGTCTTTCCAAAATCAGATGGCGAAGACTTAATGGTTCGACTGAAGGTGTTTTGAGCATGAATTTGTAATTAGTTGAGGGTTCCGGCGATAACTCACCTACTCTTCACAAAACACATCGTGGGATCTTTAACATCCACCAAATATCAGTGCTGGGATACGGGTCCTCCTCCTGTTTAACATCCATACAACAATGCCAAAGCCTGCATATGAACCACTGGGATGGTAGTTTACAGCTGTG
This sequence comes from Eptatretus burgeri, assembly GCF_056783735.1. Classification (NCBI taxonomy): domain Eukaryota; kingdom Metazoa; phylum Chordata; class Myxini; order Myxiniformes; family Myxinidae; genus Eptatretus; species Eptatretus burgeri. Next base: position 98,415,908 of record NC_140968.1, on the reverse strand, counting down.
TCAGGATTCAAACCTAGGTGAGAAAGCTCAGAGGGCAGTGTACACACACACCTCCAAAGTATCCTACCAGCCCATGGAGTCAATTAGTGTGTAAACATTTTATTTTTTTTCATTATTAACCCCCAATGATAATGTAATCCTCGCTGGATTCCAAGGAAGGAAGATAGCCCCGGCAAAGCACAGAGAACCGAACATTGTGCACATCACCATTCATAATTGCATCCTGAAAAAGGGGTTAGGCAATTGTGTTGCACTCTTGGTTTTACTCAGAGTCAAAGCATTGAGTTACTTCTACCACTCACCGCAAAATGGTGGTGCAACATCGGGTGAAGGAGGTTGGATTTGTTTTAAATAGTGTGTAACTCCATGTAGATCTGTATTAAATTGACTTTAATCCAGATGTTCATGTTGATTTTAAAGATTACTGGAAAGGATAATAAAGTGTGACTTTGTTGCATTAAAAAAGTGAAATGCGAAATAACCAATCAGCAGCTTTTCAAACACAGCGCAGGGAGCGGCTGTCATAACTGGGAGACAGACAAACGCACGGACACACACTACGGCAGTGTGACCACTCCTTGGCTTTTTTTTCACAAGATCTTGGCTATTCGTTGTTCACCTTGGCGTCTTGGTTTTCTATCATCATCGGTTTTCCAAAAACTTGTAAATTCTTACCTTTTTTCATTGGCTCACCTTGGCATTGATGAAAATGAGTGGTCACACTGCACTACGGTTCACAATATATACACCGATGAGCCAAAACATTATGACCACTGACAGGTGAAGTGAATAACATTTATTATCTTGTTACAATGACACCTGTCAAGGAGTGGGATAGATTAGGCAGCAAGTAAACAGTCAGTTCTTGAAGTTGATGTGTTGGATGCAAGAGAAATGGGCAGGAGTAAAGACCTGAGCGACTTTGACAAGGGCCAAATTGTTCTGGCCAGACGACTGGGTCAGAGCATCTCTGAAATGGCAAGGCTTGTGGGGTGCTCCCGGTCAGCAGTGGTGAGAACCTACAAACAGTGGTCCGAGGAAGGACAAACCACAAACCGGTGACAGGGTGTTGGGTGCCCAAGGCTCATCGATGCGCGAGGGCAACAAAGGCTATCCCGTCTGGTCCGAACCGACAGAAGGTCTACTGTGGCACAAGTCACAGAAAATGTTAATGGTGGTATCTGGAGGAATGTGTCACAATCCACAGTGCATCGCACCTTGCTGCGTAGCCGCACACCGGTCAGAGTGCCCATGATGACCCGTCCACCATCGAAAGTGCCAACAATGGGTACGCGAGCATAGGAACTGGACCTTGGAGCAGTGGAAGAAGGTCGCCTGGTCCGATGAGTCCCGTTTTCTTTTAGATCACGTGGATGGCCGTGTACGTGTGCACCGTTTACCTGGGGAAGTGATGGCACCAGGATGCACTGTGGGAAGACGACAACAGAGATGCCAACTTTTGGAAATCAGAATTAGGGAGGATTTTCAACCGACACCAAATAATGTGCGCTAAGCGCACATCTCGAGCGCGGAGCGCTCGACCCTTGCGGCGGGGTCCAGGGCCCGCCTTAGGGCCCTGGAAGCTCTGGGGTTCTAGACGCTCTCTAGTGCCCTCTGAGCCCTATTTTGGAGCATTTAACATGTTAAGAATTCCCACTTTTTGAACAAAAAAAGGGGAAAATTGTGCACTTTTTAATGTTACATGTATGTTAATATTAGTAAGTTAGGGGACAATCAAAGATTAACAAAAAGCACAAAAGAAGCAATATTTTTCTTACCTTACTGGCTGGTACTACTGCTGCTTGCTTTTTCCATGGCAGCTTTGCTGAGTGACAGCTGTGTGGCTCTTTTAGCCCTTCTGATTATGTCTTTGCTGTATTCTCTCTGGTAGCAAGGGGTGCTATGAGCTAGTTTTTCAATTAAGAGAGCTTCCAGGGTTTTGACACTCAAATTGGGACGAAATTCAGTATGATTCTTCCGTACAAGACTGAGTGCCCGCTCACATGATGCGTTCGAATGAGGAATGACCAAGATTCCCTTCATCACTTTGCTCAAATTAGGATACTTCTTGGCACCAGTGCAGGGATCTGTGAGCTGTGAAACTGATGCCACTGCTCATCCACTCTCACTGTCTCAGTAGCAATTGTAGCTATGGAGGCGTCTGCCTGGTAGTGAGCGAATTCACTCTCAAGACTGTCTATGTCACTATCACCGCCACTGAACAGACAGGGGAATTTCTTGATGAAAAACTCCACACAGTCAAACCCCACTTCTTGGTGTAGCTTAACATCCAGCACCTGAGCATGCTTGGCTAATTCATCATCTAGCGGCCAGGTTTTGAAAATGTAATTGCAGGCTTTCACATAATATGAGCAAACTGCACTGAAGAAACCTTGGATGTCTGACTCACTCAGAGTGAAGGTGGATTTCTTGAGACTCCTTTGTTCCCTTATATACAGTTTGGCATCGTTCCCAATCATGAGGTCCTCATCATTCTTCTGATGATTTCTGTCAGAGAAGGGTAAATTTACCAGAGGAACCGATGACACCGATGGTTTCAAAACCGTACGAAGATATCTTTCAGAAGACCATTCAATTCTCCGTGCAGGAGATGAATACAGGGTTCGTCTCTTTGGAGCAGAAGATTCCCCTTCTCAAAAAGCTTGTTAGCATATCGAAGGAAGAAACAATAGTTTTGTTTGTGGAGACAAGAACATCCTGTTGACACGTTTTTCTCTAGATTCCTGCACAGTGTTTGAGGAAGATGCGCTTTTAGTTGTAGAACTCGTAGTACACTTAGCCGCAGGGCGATCACACTTGCGTTTACTGCCAGCAGAAGAGGTCAGACTCGTAGTACCAGATCCAATTTTACGTTTGAGGAGAGAGCTTGAGGTAGGTGCAGCCAAGGAAGAAGACCTCTGATTCGAAGGTTTTGCTGAGCTTCTATCAAGTGATTTGGCAAAAGCAGAACTTAACTTGGGTCCTTCTTTGCCTGTACATGGGACTATCACAGTCTTTCTCGACTCTGAAGGGATCTGCTTTGTAGATGAACATGATGAAGGGCCGGTGATGCTACCTGCTCTCAGCATTGGTTTTGGTGCTGTCCCTGCTGTCTTCTTCGCAGCAGATACTGCAGTGGTAGGTGGTGAATGCTGCTCCACTAGTGCTTGATCCTGCAGTGCCAGTACTGGCAGTAGATACAGTGCCGTCCTTCTTGCTCGTTGTTAGAGTCTTGGCTACAGTTGGTTGCATTTTTCTTCGTACTTCTTCTTTGAAGAAGAGGCGAAGTGGCTCCCACTGTTCAATCAGCCTGTCTAGGCACTGACCAAGGGACAGCCACCTTGTTGCGACATGCTTCAGAATCTTGTGTGTCGGGGCATCACAGAGTTCTTGCAGTGCTTTCACTCCTTTGACGCGTTTACTACTTTGTCCAAGTAGTAGTAAATATCGATGAGAAAGTCATCTAATTCAATGGGTAAGGCCTGAGCCGCCTTCTTGGCCGTATTGTGCATCATATGGCAAGGGCATCCCATGATGTAGCACTCTGAATTTTGTTTGTGGATATAAGCAGCGACTCCTTTGTGCTTGCCCACCATGACAGAGGCATTATCAGCACAAAAGGAAACACAATTTCCCCACGGAATTTTCCTGTCACTGAACTCATGATCAAGCAGTTTGAAAATGTTTTCTCCAGTGGAATCTTGTTTGCACGCAGGCAAACTTAGCAAACCTTGCTTCACAATCCCAGCACTGTTGTCATAGTACGAAATCAGGACAGGATATAGCTGGGCCTCACCACTGTCATTGCTACCGTCTGTAGCTAGGCTAAATGGAGCTCGTCTAGCAATATCGGCAATAGATGAAGCAGTAACATTTGACAACTCACCAATTATTGCTGAAGTTTTTGTTCTTGCACATCCATACTTTGAAGCAACTTTTGAATCTGGAAACATCTTTTGAAATAGAGGTCCAGCATGATCTGAGACTGATATGGGCAAGTTATGTTCCACAATAAATCCACTAAAGAGAAGTTCCGCTCGGGTAACATCCTCTTCCTCGCTTGTTTTGTGAAATAATTCAGAAGTGTACCGGTACTCGTGCTCGAAGATCTCTCCTTTGCAATGTCTGTGTGCCGTTTGCTTCCAACGTGCTTCCGAATATCATCGCGACCTCCGTGCTCAACTGAAATATCAACGCTGCATACTGTACAATACGCATGATGAATTCCTCTTTCAGTCTTTCAAATACACGGGTATTGGAGACTGTATTCGGTCTTGTACTTCTGAGACCATTTCTTGGTCTTCGTAAGCTTCTTTTCTGCCATTTCATAATCAACATCGAGGGCTTGAAGCATCGGTAACTTCGAAGTCGATGTTCCACAGCTGCAGCGCGACTCGTAGAACTCTAGCGGCTGTTAAACACCGCACGGTGGTCGCGACCGCCGGGCTGGTACGGAGCCCAGCTGCATGCAGTGAGCGTATCGCATGCATATACACTGTGCATACATACCGCATGCACTGTATTGCACACATACCGCATGCACTAAATCTCAGTGCATGATCGCATAAGCGAGATCCAGACCCAATGTTTCGCTGCTCCTCATTTGAATTTGCAATTTTTTACGTACAATTTGGTAGCAGCGAACGTTATGGAGTTACCACATGCTATACGTAGCAGGCGATGCTTTTCATTCAATTCTCATACTAGTACATTCTGATTAGTGAACAGTGCAAAAATATCAAAATTTCGGGAGGATAAGGATAGTGATCGTAAGGGCGGGAGTTTGGGTGAATTTTCGGAAGCCTCCCGATGAAATCGGGAGGGTTGGCATTGCTGCGACAAGCTGGTGGAGGGAGTGTGAGACTCTGGGCAATGTTCTGCTGGGAAACCCTGGGTCCGGCCATTCATGTGGACGTCAATTTTACACGTGTCACCTACCTACACATCGTTGCAGACCAGGTACACTCCTTCATGACATGGTGTTCTCTGATGGCAGTGGCCTCTTTCAGCAGGATAATGCACTCTGCCACACTGCACACATTTTTCAGGAATGGTTTGAGGAACATGATTAAGTGTTCACGGTGTTGCCCTGGCCTCCAAAATCTCCAGATCTCAATCCGATTGAGCATCTGTGGGATGTGATGAACCGACAAGTCTGATCCACAGCGGCTCCACCTCGCAACTTACAGGACTTGAAGGATCTGCTGCTAATGTTTTGGTGCCAGATACCACAGGACACCTCCAGGGGTCTTGTAGAGTCCATGCCTTAACGAGTCGGCGCTATTTTGGCGGCACACGGAGGACCAACAGCATATTAGGCAGGTGGTCATAATGTTTTGGCTCATCAGTGTATATACACAAGCAAAAGTACCCGTTGCTGTGCTGCTGGATTTAATCAACAGATGGAACATGTTGTACTTCACAAACATTATGCTCTGTTCACTCTATAATTTACCTGAGGTCATCTTCCATCTGCTTTGAAGTCAGCTAACATCACTTTCATCAACCATCCTTGCTGCTTATGTCGGGCATGAGCAAAATTCACTTCCGCTTCGCTGCAAAGATCAGTCAGTGTTGGATGCTTTGGTTTGAACCTACAAAAAACACAACTACAAGGGTACTCGAAGGGTACTCGGGAGAGCGTATACATACGCCATATAATGCTTGATCCACGAGAACATA